>NC_057864.1:290151876-290451876 GCF_019393635.1 Dromiciops gliroides | reverse complement strand
TGAAGCATTTAACTCAGAAATGAAATATAGCATTAAAGAATCTCCTTCAATAAGGAAACTTCTATGCATACATTAAGATCACATAAGATTCCTTGAGAAATGTAACCACAAACTATGCCCAAAGGGCAATCAAACTGTGCATACCCTTTGATCCAGCAATACTACTACTAGGTTCGTAAGCCAAAGAGATCATTAAAAAAGAGAAAAGGACCAATGTGTACAAAAATATTTATAGCAGCTCTTTTTGTGGTGGCAAAGAAATGGAAATCGAGGTGATAACCATCATTTGGAGAATAGCTGAACAAGTTGTAATGGAATATTATTGTGCTATAAAAAATGACAAGCAGGCAGATTTCAGAAAAACCTGGAAACACATGAACTGATGTTAAGTGTAGTGAGCAGAACCAGGAAAATATTGTACACAGTAAAATTCTGCAATGATCAGCTGTGAATAACTTAGCTCTTCTCAGCAATACAATGATCCAAGACAATTCCCAAGGACTCACAATGGAAAATGCTATCCACATCCAGAGAAAGATCTTATGTAGAATGCAGATTGAAGCATATTATTTTCACTTTTTATGTGTGTGTTTTCCTTTTGGTCTGTTTCTTCTCTTACAACATGACTGATAAGGAAATATGTTTTACGTGATTACCCATATATAATCTGTATCAAATTGCTTTCTGTTTTAGGGAGAGGGGAAGGAGAAAATTTGGAACTCAAAACATTTTAAAATGAATATTAAAAATTGTCTTCATAAGGAATTGGAAAAAATAAAACACTGTTAAAAATTTAAAACTCCCATTATAGGTAAATGTAACCACAAAGTTAAGCAACTTTGATTATTAACATCAAGTACAAAACAGAAAGATGTATGCTCAACAAGTATTTAACACTTTCACGAAGAATATCTTATGGAAGATCCAAATGGAAGAAGAATTCCCTATAAATGATGAAGTCCTCCTTATTCTATATTTAGTGGGTAATAATACTGACTGTAACAACCAGCCCCAAAATATCACATGGACTCTTTCATGATTATAAAAGAGATTTGCCAAACAGATAATGTCTCTTGTCCAGATTGTGACGTGCATTTAGATAGACAGTCCATTCCTGTGACAGGAACTACTGTTAACAGTGAATTGAGTCTAGAATTGTATAGGAGGAATGGAGTGTGTTGGAGTGTCTCTGGGAAGTGGCACTGCACTTTTAATTATCTTAGGCTATTTACTGGAGCAAAGACCCATTTTTAAAAAACAAATATTCTCCTGGCAATGCTGTATTAGTTACATATTTGAGAATACCATAATCTCCAAGGAATCATTGTGAAAGGTGATACAAAGGTAATAGAAAAAGAACAGTGACTGTAAACATACCGTAGCATATTTCTAATTATTAATTTATACAAAGGAAGTCATAAGGAAATTAAGATTTGAAAAAGAAATGGGTTGGTCATGTGGTAAGAGAAATGGATAACGAATGGACTGTCTAAGTGTGTCACTATTTACCATAAAATATAGACCTAGAAGTGGCTTCCAGCAAACTGTGGAGGATATAAGGAATAATAAGGATAAGAATCACACAAGATGAGAAGGCACAGATAAGCTGAGATTTGCTTTGGCTGAGTAAATACCTATATTAATGAGTTCACAGGTTCTAAAGTAATTCCTGGTAACAACTGTATAAAAGAAAATGCTTTAAAGATAAAATGGTATAATACATATGCAAACATTTTGGAATTAAAAGTCCTTTATGTATATATGTGCATATGTGGGTATACGTGTATATATAGTTTAATATACAGACACATACAAATAAAAGGGTCTTCAAAAATTTCTGAGTCTTCTCTAAACTTTTTTTTTACTATGTCTTTTACTCTAGCATGTAAACCTTGCTAAATCATTTCATTCTTTTCAAATCTGTTTTCCCTCTTACTCTACAAATGTAAGAATACAAACACATGTGCACACACATGGGAGACTGAAATTTTAAAAATAAAAACAAATGATGTAGGGATGTGTGTAAGTGCTTGAGGAAGATAAAATGGAACAGAAAAGGAATTGGTGAAATAAGTAGGGACAATCAATCAATTAATCAACAAGCATTTATTATGTGCCAGATACTGTGTTAGGCACTGGGGATACAAAGGAAACAAATCAAACAGCCCTTTCTCTCAGCGAGCTTACATTCTATAAGGAAGAGAGATGTACACATTTAAGTTTATACAAAATCAATATATATACAATATGGAATTTTGTAGGGGGAGGCACTAAAACTAGAACTCAATCAAGGTCTCATATAGGAGGTGTCTGAATGGAGCTCTGAAGGAAACTAGGATTCTAAGAGGCAAAGGTGAGGGAAGAATACATTCTAAGCATGGAGAACAGCCCATAAGAGAGCAGATGGAATATTGTGTTTAAGAAATAACTAGGCCAGTTTGACTGGATCATAGAGTGCATGAAGGGAAGTGATGTATGTATGAGGTTGGAAAGGTAGACTGGAGCCAGGTTGTGAAGGGCTTTAAAAGCCAAACAGAGGAGTTTATATTTTATATTAGAGGTAACAGGGAGTCACTGGAGTTTACTGTGTAGACAAGGGAGTGACATGGTCTGATCAATGATAGACTCGGGAGAGGGTAAACTTGAGGTAGGCAAACAAATTAGGAGGTTACTGCAATAGGTGATGAGGGACTGAAATAGTATGGTGGCTTGTTGGGAATGAAGAAGACCAACGGTGTGTAGATAGAATTAATAAGACTTGAAAACTGAATGGATATGCAGGGTGGGAAAGAATCTATCAAAATTAATTTATTAAGCACCTATTATGAATCAGGCATTGAGGTAAATGTTAGAAATATAAAGACAACAGCAAAATGGTCCGTGCCCTCAAGGAGCTTGCAATCTAAAAGGGAGAGACAAAATATAATTATAGACAGCAAGAAGAGGAAAAGCGTGAAGAGTACACAAGTTGTGAAACTGTTCAAACCCTTTGGCACTGAGATCCCACTACCAGGACATAACCCAAAGGAAGTTAGTGAGAACAACAACAACAACAAATCCATTCATACAAAAATGTTCATAGAAGCATTATTCACAATAACAAAAAGCTAGAAACAAAATATGTACTTAAAAATGGTTGTGTGGATATAATGGAATACATATTACCCCATCACAATATTGTGACTAATTCAGAGAAAACATGAGACAAATTATATGAAGTGCTGCTTTGTAAAGAAAGTAAAGCCAAAATAATATACACAACTTCAACAACTCAAATAAAGTCAACATAGGCCAAAAAAAAAAAAAAAAGCGAGGGGACAGAAAATGAAAAGCTGATATTCTGCATTATGACTACTTTTTTCAGTATTTCCTTACTTGTTTTTGAAATCTTATAGCATAAGGGTATATACAAAAAAAAAATAAACAAACATCTCTAAACACTGTAAGTTTGGATCTCCCTGATTTACTCCCAGTCTGCCTTACCCTGGGACTAGTCAAATAGCTCCCCAGATCCAGACAACTTTCTTTACCCAGTAATAACAACCGCAAAAGATAGGGAATGCCAACAGACTAGAATACTCCCTATATACCTCATGGAAAAAGAAAGTTCCTTATTTGAGAATGTGATGAGATCTTAATGTCATAAAATTTATATCTGAAAGCAACTTTAAAGGATCATCTAAACCCTTTCATTTTGACATATGAGGAAACAGAACCACCACAACAAAGTGACATATCAAAGTTATACCAATTTCTTGGAAACTTAAATGATTGTAGTAGATTTTATTAGGTCCTTGTGAATCCTCAATCAGAATTTGACAAGGAATATCCCTGATGAGGGTTAAGTGACTTGCCCAGGGTCACACAGCTACTAAGTGTCAAGTGTGTTAGGCAGCATTTGAACTCAGGTCCTCCTGAACCAGGGCTGGTATGGTACTTTATCCACTGTGCCACCTAGCTGCCCCCACTGCAACGCCTCTTAAATACCTCTCCTCTAAAACCACTACCACCTACATGCACTTCATCACCTCACCCCTGGACTGATGCAGTAGCCTGCTGGTGGGTCTGCCTGCCTTGGAGTCTCCACTCATTCCAATCCTTCCTCCATTTGTCACTAAAGAGATTTTCCTAAAGTGTAGGTTCAACCATGTCATCACCCCCTCCCCCCCAACAATAAACTCTTGTGGTTTCCTATCACTTCCAAGATGAAATACAAAATCCTCTCTTTTGTATTTAAAGCCTTCATAACCTAGCCTCCTCCTACCTTTCCAGTGTTCTAACACCTCGTTTCCTGCCATGAACTCTTCAACCTAGGGATTCTGTCCTCCTCAAAATTCCATGAACAAGACATTCCATCTCTCAACTCCAATCATTTTCTCTGCCTACTGATTTTCCTGGCTTTCTTTAAGTCCCAGCTAAAATCCTATCTTCTACAAGATGCTTCTCCCAACCCCTCTTAATTCTAGTGCTTTTCCTCTGTTAATTATTTCCTATTTATCCTTAGTATATTTGTTTACTTGTCTCTTCAATTAGATTGTGAGCCCCTTAAGGGTGGAGGCTGGGTTTTTTTGGTTCCTTTTTGATCCCCAGTTCTTAGCAAAGTGCCTGGCATACTGTATACAGACAGTTAATAAATGTTCACTGACTGACTGACCCTACTCCGATACCAGGATTATCAAGATATGTTTAACACAGTCAAAGCAGAGAAGATGCACCCATATAGGCTGTTCAATTTAAGCCCAACAGCCCCAATTTCAGTCAACCAAATCTACTCACAGTGACTTATACCAGTTGTGGTAATTCTTAGAAAATGAAATGAGAAAAAAAAAAAGAAAAAAGGAGGGGAAGATTCATGACACCCCTCTCTTCCTTCCTTGAAAATTCATAGTGCTATTTGTTAAACAAAATAGGGTGGAGGAAGAACTAAAATTCTGCCATATTTCTACCTTACCACACACTATTTTGCGACTTTTCTGACTGACTTGTCCATCATGTCACTGTTAGGTACCTTTTCCTCCTCTTCCCCACTCAATTTTGAGATTTCTTTTGTGATTTGTCTCCCCCCCCCATTAGACTATAATCATGCTCTTTGAGGGACTGACCTTTTAAAAAATATTTATATCCCCAATATTTGCACAGTGCCTGAGGGCACACAGTAGATGCTTAATAAAACTGAATATTTGTTGCTGTGTTGTAAGCCTATCCATAGGTATTTTGGTGGGGCGGGGAAGAGTCCTAATGAATGCTTTTGAGATTTGAAGGTGAATCTATTTATTGTTTTCAATATCAGGAACCTAAATAATCATTAACAAATTGAGACAGGCCTTTTGGCTGGGATTATCATCCTATTTTGTTTCCATGCTGAAAGGCAGCCTGATATAGCATATAGAATCCTGGAACTGCAATTAGAAAGACCTGGGTTCAAGTTTCCACCTGACTGACTGGAAAATACTTTTCCACCTATATAATCATGGGTAAGTCACAACCTCTCTTAAGTCTCAGTTCTCTCATCTGAAAAATGGGGATAAATCATACACACAGTATCTATGTTAAAGGGTTTTTGGGAAGCTCAAATGAGATATTGTATGAAAAGCACTTTGCAAAACTTAAAGCTCTATGCAAATGTTAGCTTACATACATACATCTTCAGTCTTTCTTTTAAGTGACTCAAATCAATCCCAAACTACATCTTCTAAATTCTAAATCACTAATGGTAGTTATAAATGAAAATCACAGAAAGAATATATCATTCCTAAGGAGATGAAATGAGAGCCTGTATATAATGGACATGTCACAGAATTGGTAGAGACCTTCCTTTAACAGCATCCCACCAAACCGCAACCTGAAGAATAATTCTGGGGAGGAAGGATGTTGAGGCCATGTCATTACCAACTAAGGAGCAGGGAAGAAAGACATAGGCAGAACCATGACAGCATATTAGTGTATTCAAGCAGGGATGATGGGGGAGGGGTGAGTAAAAATATAGGCCACAAGGAACTTCAGTTTTGGAGAAGATGAGGAAGAAACTACAGAAATGTTAAATCTTGTCTGATACTGACCTCCTAAGCCTGAATCCTTTGGAATGATTTGGCTATATTAGGTTCCCAATTTATCTATCACTATGCTCTCCAAAGTATTTATAACTATAGAAGTACCTCTGAAGAAAATAGATTTTAAATATAATTCCCTTTATATGAGGAAAAGTATATAAAAAGAATGAGAAGAGCAATAATGGCTGACAAGTTTCATTTTAAAGGTTTGCAATAAAACTTTCTTTTAATGCAGAGATTTCCTTGTGCCTAATGAGGCTCTACCAAGGAATTACCAAATTGATAAGGTATATTCAGAGATAATAAAGAAGTGAGATTTTCAATCAGAGGTGTGGAAGGGGAGAGAGAAGAGGACACAATCCCAAACCTTGGATTCTAGTAAGAATAAAGGCAAAATATTTGAATGTCCCAAACCATTGTTTAGTTTACCCAGTGCCTTGCACAGAATTAGAATGCAATAAATGTAGTACTGAATTGTTAGACTGAAATATTAAAAGCATATACTTTATATGCTTTCAAAAAGTCATATTTATGACATTTAGAATAATAAAATTCTTCACTAATATATCTTTAAAAAAGAATAAAAGCAAAAATTACCCCAAATTACCATTTAATCAAATATTTAAATGGCCATTGCACTTGTTAAGTGGTTGGTATTCTTCATGTAATTAACATGATTCCTTGGTTTAAAAATCTTCAAGCATAATCCAGTAAAAGGGACAACAAAATTTTAAAATCAATTTCTAATTAACCTCATTTTCCTTAAATTTGGATTTAAATGGTTATAGTCCTTCAAAAGGCAAATGTCATTAATGCTTCTGAAATCAGAAATAACATTTCAATAATTGTATAATTTCTCTCAAAATAATTGTTGCCTATAATATTATTTCACCTAATCGCATGTTTTCCTGAAACCAATTAAGGACATTTTAGGTGGGGTATTCCAGTTTTCTTTTTTCCTAAGATGAAAATGATGTTACTTTAGGCTATCTACTTGTAGTAGTAACATGGAAAAAGGAAATCCACAAATCTTGTTCTTCCCATAAGTATTAAATAAATCTTATTGCTTTCTAAAGTCTTGCTTTAATGGCTCATCTTGGCATGGAGGTAACCCTGAGTTCTTAAAGGTTATGTCAGCAGAGCACAAGAAGTGGAAGGGATTGTGTATCTACATCTGAGGACCAACAAATTGAGAGAAGACCATCTCTTTCTGAAAGTGAGGTACCTTTTTTTTGTCCAAGGTAACTGAATGTCTACTAAGGCAAGGACCACCTGTGATTTCTGTGGTGGAAGGAGTAGCCAAATCAATGAAACTACATAGTCTATTGTATTGAAGTAAATCTTAGGAATTGCTTTAAATACAGTCCCTGAGTACATTTACAGATCATTTACTGCTTGAATGTGAAGTCTTAGGTAATAGCTAGAGAAACTTTTTTTTTAAAAAAATCTGACAGTTAAGAAAAACCATCTTTGAAATGAAAAGGGAGGAGGGAAGGATCCAATTTATAAAAATTAGTTTAAGCAAAATTTTTCAGGAACATGTATTGCATAAAACAAGGTATCTTGTATTAAAATCCAGAATGTTGTTGTATGTAAGTAGTGTTATCTTGAAGGTATTGAGTAGATGCCTGACCTTTATAGCAAGTCAAGATTAGCTGTTTCAAGCATCTTAGAGGGAATAGGTTTTACAGAAATACTAAAATCTAAAATACTACACTGAGATCTTAACGCATAATAAAAATATTTCTTTCATATGGTCACAATGGTGTCAAACAGTTCAAAAACAATGCCCTAAATTTTTTGGGGGGTCCAGACCTTGGATTTCATTACTGTAGAGAACTTCTAGTATAGACCTTCCCTCTAACAAGGCAGATAAGCAATGTATGATCTTCAAGAGAGTTGTCATGGGCACTGAGAGGTTAAGTGCCTTGCCCGGAGTCACACAGTATGGGGTAGGCTACACTGCCTCACACCTGGAACATCATAATCCATATTTTGAAAATTCCAATCCCAGAAAAATGTTACTATTTGAGTAATCATGATTTTCCTAGTTTCTTTCACTTACTTAAGCTCTTGAATAATATTTACAAAAAGGGTATTTTCACTCAAAATACTTCTAGACTTAATATAGGGGATCTTATGCTAACTTTATGATATTTTTTAAAAGCATATCATTAAATTATGATCTTGTATTAAATGTATTGCTGGTTCAAGGGACTGAAAATTCTGCTATTAATTTACTGTATAGGTATCACTGACAATCTTAGAAAAAGAGAACAATTATGCCTGTTTCTTATTCAACTAAGCACACTAAATGCCCAGTATTGACTCTCTTGGAGTCAATGGTGGTTAAGCAACAGGGTGGTTTGGAAACTTCTCATTCCCTGCTCCTGAGACAACAGTGATGGCAGAGCAAAGTATAGTCTTGCCAGATTTAAAGTTGCCTTTGCCAATATAGAATTGGCAAGCTTATATTTAAAGCTTTGACCTTGGGGCGTAGATTACGCTGAGATGTTTACAGTCAGCAGTACTTCTAATTGAAGTCTATGACTTACTGGCAACTTGTGAAGATTACAGAGGGCAGGTGTCACAGATACCACAGCATAAAAACAATTACAAAAGGGACAGGTGAATCTTAAAAAACCAAAAAACAACTTAAAGGAAATTTCAATGAAAGAAATAAATTACCTGTACAACTGAGTGAGCTATTTCTTGGGATGCAGATAGAGGTGTTCCAGAATACTGTCAGGTTTATACTTCCATATTGACACATAATTCAGAAGAGAATACAGAATATAGGTAGTCTCTCACAATGTATAATCTCAATCCATGAAAGACAATACATGCCTTACAAGTTATTCAAAATGTCTCCCTACTTAATTATGACATCAATCAAAATAAATGGATTATATTAAGAAATAAGAGCACAATATCTAAAGTAGAAATCCAGTATCTGTTTCAATGATGTTAATATTTCTAGGCAAATATGCCTGTGCTGAAAGGAAAAAAAGACTCCAAAAATGGATTTTAAAAAAGCTTGTTGCTTATTAATAAGTATAGCATAGGTTCAAAGTTTAGAACCTGCACCATTCCCAGTCCCATTTTGTTTTTATAATTGACAAGTATTGTGGAACAGCCCCACCTTTTTACATTACAAAATAATTCCCAGTATGCCTAACAACTTATATTTTATAATGTACCAAAGCAATGGAATCATCAAAAATTTTTCTCATCGACACTTGCTTTTTTCCTTCCATGCTCTGCCCTGAATTGTCACTATCAAAACAAAATACCTACCATTTCAATTCTATCCACATGCTGCCACCCCCTTAAAAACAAACTAAAAAAACTCACCTAAATACTTAATTTTCAAGTAGCCTGTCCTAACTAGTAGAACCAGGGGAAGAACTTACTTTCCATTTTCACTTAACCTCATATTTCTCATATCTCATTTCCCTGTCCCTCAAACAGTCTACATTCAGCAAAAAGGGGGGAAAAAGTCAAAAGTTAAAATGTGCAGTATAAGAAACTATGTCTACTGTATGTAAACTCCTGGAGGATAAAAGGTGCATATATCTAAATTCTGAATGTCACAGTGCCTGGTTAATAATCATGTATAATGTATTAATCCAATATAATCTTATCAGCAGAAAGAACACTATCTGAAAATATACAAGTGCTTTCAGAATTATGTTAAATATTTTTGATGTCTGAATAAAAAATGAAGGGGGGGTACCTAGGTGGAACAGTGGATAGATCACCGGCCCTGGATTCAGGAGGACCTGAGTTCGAATCCGGTCTAAGACACTTGACCCTTACTAGCTGTGTGATCCTGGGCAAGTCACTTAACCCTCATTGCCCTGAAAAAAAAAATGAATAGCTATAGTCTACCTTGGGCTACATGCCACTTGAGGAACCTAACTGCTAGTTTAAGAATTCTAAACTATTAAAGTACTTTTTGTCTATAAATACATTAAATACAGTAAACTGGTTAACCTTCACAAAGTGCTATGAGATTAGTGAGTGGCAACCATTACTATCTGCATTTTACAGGTAGTCAGACAGAAGCACAGAGATATTAAGTGGCTTCTACAAAGTTATATAAGTCATTACAATTCAAATCTCTTGACTAGTTTTGTGCCAGCTACACTATGTCATTCCACTGTAATCTCTACAGATTACTGGGGTTGCTCACTAAAGTGTCAACAAAAGAAACATAAGCACATGATTTGATGCATATTTAAAAGTAAAGATGGCTATGCCTTTTTAAGAGAGGAACTGGCTTCTTTCTGGAGCAGCAGTTTAAATATGTGAACTCAAAAAAGCCCAACATTAAGTAAAACCTAGAAAATTCAGGGGTTCCCTACAACACAAAGTAGCAGCTAGTTTTTCTAAGCTGTTTTATTTAATGACAATGGTTTGGAAGTTGTGTGTTCTCAATTTATTTCCAGTTATGCTTCTGATTCATTTTGTCTCTCTCTATAAGGAACCAACCTTTCAGTCCTTGGTTTTCTCTCTGTAAAATAGGAACAAAAGAATTTAATTTCTACTTTACACAGGTATTTTGAGGAAGAAAATGGTGTTTGTAGAATACTTAAACCTACCATATGAAATGTGTAGTGATACAGCTAGTCTTCAGGCCTAATAATAAACACTTGACCAAAGGTAGCAAGTGGCTCTAAATTACTTAAAGACGAACTTGAAATAATCAAACTACAGAGAAAAATCAACAAAACAAAAACTCCAAGCTATATAAATTGCTTCAAAAATTAGGTATTCTACTTTTTGTTTATACTGGAGGATGTTTTTTAATAAAAAGTTTAGAATGCAAACATACAACAAAAATCTACGAGTGAAACAAAAGAAGCTCAAAGGTTGTATTGTACTACCTCTAATTTAATGAACTCAGAAATATTTACATATATTTTCTGACTACCCAAACTTCAGTCTTCTTCAAGGAGCAAAGACATTTACACTTAATGGGAACTACATATATTTGCTGATCCTCAGGAAAGTGAGAATACTTTTTAAGATTAATTGAAGGGGCAGCTAGGTGTCCAAGTGGATAAAGCACTGGCCTTGGATTTGGGAGGACCTGAGTTCAAATTTGACTGTAGACACTTACTTGACACTTAGTTGTGTGACCCTGGGCAAGTCACTTAATCCTCATTACCCCGCCAAAAAAAAAAATTGAAAAAACAAATGTTCAAAATGTACAATATGTCAAATTACAGTCAACAATGGATTTTACAAAATGAATTCTGGATCCATAATGATCATTGTGGATCATTAAACAGCAGCTAAAATACTGAACATTTCCTCCTCATCAAGAACAAAAAAATTACTTCATAATAGTTTTGGAATGCATTTTTTGGAGGTGGGGATAGGTCAACCTTTACCCAACCATAATTTGTTAGTTACTGGTATACCAAATAAGTATACTCCTTAAATATTAGTCATATATTTAATATGGTACATTAATTACTTCCGCCGTTAAGAGACCATTCCAACAAGTAGCGAATAATAATTGGGGAGGGGGAGAGGTCAACAATTTGCAACAGAACAAGGAAAAGGGATTAAGGCGGAAAGCCTAGAGGGAATATAGTCAAGTCAAGAAGTATTTATTAAGTGCTTATTTAGCCACTGTACCAAGCACAGAGGATGCAGAAAGAGAGGGAAAAAATGCCTGTGAAGGACATGATGGAGAGGAAGAAAACAAAGAGAAGAAAAACAACTGCACAAAAGAAAACTGACAAACAAGGCTAAGAAAAGGAAGCTGAGGAGGGGTCTAGATAGAAGACAGAAGAGCTAAGATATAAGGGACGAGAAAGTGCTTAGAATTGGGGGTTGGGAGAAGGACCAGCTCCAACACAGGTAAGTGAGGTACTAAGACGTACGTGAAGGGCTGTTAAAGGAATACAGACCCTTGAAGGTAAGGAGGACAAAAAAAAAAATACAGTATAAAGTGATGTTCAAGCAGTTTTTAAAAAGTGATGAAAAAACCGAGCGAGGAAGACACAGTGAATAGACAGCAAAAGGCCTGGGGGGTGGGGGGGGGAGTGGAAGGGAGGAAGGGGAAGAAAGGAGTAAGGAATCTTGCTGGATAGAGAAGTGAGTGAAAACGAGAGAACAGAGACGAAAACAGTAAGAGGAAAGTAACAAAGTAAGGAAACCCAAGGAATTAAGGGGTAACGAAACTGACCAAATTTTAGAGACCACTCCCCCCCCCCCCAAACAAACCACAAACCAGACACATGCTACAGAAAGGCAGATAGGACGGAGGAGAGGGAGGAGGAGGGCAGGAAAAGAAGGGGAACAAGACCGAGAACGGGGGATGGAGCCGGGGTGGGGGTGGGGGGGGCGGAGCAAGGGTACAGAGGCCCCCGGGAGGACCAGGTGAGCAGCGCCGGGACCAGCGGGCACTGCCCAAGGCGGGCTCGGCCCCTCGGAGCTTGGATGCCCGACCGTCCGCACCGACCTTCAGCCAGGTCGCTCGGGCACTGGGCTTGGCCCGCGGGGCGGCGGCTCCAGCCCGGTCCCAGGAATGAGGGAGAAAAGGAAGGCGGGGGGGGGGTGGCAATGCGGGGCGGGGGGTGTGCTTCCCTCCAAACCTGGAGGGAGACAGGGAGGAGGGGACAGACGCGGGCAGTGGCGACAGTTGGGGAGCAATTACCTCTAGCTCGGGTCGGCGGTTCCCACCCCCAGTCGTGTGGAGGAGCTCGTCGTCCCAGTCGAAGAATACGGCCCTCCCCCGGGTCAGCACCATCCCGCCCCCGGGGTCCCTCACATCTCCACCGCCGCCGCTCGCCCCGCCGCTGCGGATCCCGAGGAGGAGCCGGTGGGTCACCGCCGCTCCGCGACCAGCCCTGTAGTACAGCTAGCGAGCATGCGCGGCTACCCCAGCGCCCAAGGGAGCCCCCGGGCCAGCCTGGCGCTACCTGCGATCAACAGGTCCCGCCGCCACCGTACCCCCCCTCCCCACACAGAGCTTCGGCCCCACCCCGCTCCGGCCCAGCGCCCCGCCCCCTTCCCCAGCCTCTTGCTTCAGCTGAGATTGCGTGAGATTTCGCCCAGGACTGCCCCGGGCGAGGGGACTGGGTTCTCGCGAGATCTGGGCGTTGGCGTCAATAAAGAGCGCGAACGGAGGCCGCTTGACGTGGGCTGGAGGTTGGTTGGAATTCTTCGGACAGGAATGAGAGAGTGGAACACATCGGGAGAAGATGGTCGAAAAGGTGGATGCTGAGCCTGTACTGCTTCTGGAGGCCTCCTTTCTTCCACCCTTCCACCAGCCATTCTACTTGGGAATGGCCTTTGGCCCCGGGACAGTTGCTGTTCGTGGTAAACGAAGGAGCAGTCGCTATGTATACTTGGTTGGGGGCTGCGGTGAAGAATCTGTTAATCCCCCCCGCCCCCAAGCTGACGTCCAAGAAAAGTCCCCTGATCTCTTCTCCTCCCCACAGGCCCCCTTTTTTGATTATTGACTCCTGTCCTAAGTCAGGTAGCATCTTTTTGTATGTTTCTAACTAGAGATTCGTGCCATGTTAGGTAGTGAAACGAGCAGAAAAACCTAGATTTATGGGAGGGAGACGTACTTGTACAGTTGGCCCCTTAAATATTAGATTTTGTTTTAATCCTGTTGTTTCATCTAATACTGTTGTCGGGTTCCCCCCCCCCCCCCCAGCTTGATAGCTATTCGTAGTGTTCAGAACAGGGGATTTTAATCCTTTTCGATAATGTGAAGCTCCTATATCACACTCTTAGGAGTGAAGAGGATGGTCCTACAGATGTCTAAACCAAATTCTTTCCACTGTAGTTTGAGTACAGGCACTGCCTGAGATCCGGGATGATTGAGGATAGGCGTTAATTGTGTGATAGGCAAAACCACTGGCTTTGGTGTCACCGGCCTTGGATTCAGGTCTCAACGGTGCCATTGGATTAGGGTCTTTTCAGTTCTAAAGGTATGCTCCTATGGTATGTACTTCATTATTGCATATTCTTGGACATGGTGCCCCCCCCCCTCATTTGAATTATCACTGTCAAAAGGGCCACTTCTTCAAGCGGATTTCTAATGACTTTAACGTTAAAAAACCAAAAGATTCTTATATCGCTGTGCGTTTTATCTTCTTGATTAAAAAAAAAATCCCTTCCATCCCCATGAAGATTTATTCAGCCATCCCTAGGAAAATTTATTCCGTATCCTTCCATCCTCATCTGTGCCTTTTCCCAACATGTAGCTCTTCCCTAGAATTCCTTCTTTGGTCTATTTGCCCCAATTACTCCGCCATTCACATAATTGATCTCATTTCTTTCGTAAGAAAAAGGAAAGTTGATCCTACCTGCAATATCACTCAAATTTGTTCTTCAACCAACACTTTAGGTTCTTAATATAAATCCTAATTTTTGTATATTCAGTGTACATTGAACTGTATTCCTGTAGATGGTGTGGTTATGTTTAAATCTTGAACTATTTCTTTTTTTCTTCATTAGCTTCCTCCCACTCCCCCCCATCCCCCCTACCAACGCCTCCCCAAATAATCCAGCAATGTTAGCTGCCTTTTAGCACCTAGTGTGCTCTTGGAATGTAGATTTAAATTTTAATATTAGCCTAAGGAAAAGTACTGTCATTTACATAACTTATTAACTCCTACATTCGCAGAAAAGCTTTGCCTAACTAGTGAATAAAATTCTGAATACAATGAAATTATTCTGTTTCATGCTCTCTTTCTCTAGACTTCCTTCATCTGTTTAGAAATACAACTGTTCATTAAGTGTCAGCTTTGAAGGGCAACTGAAATGACAGTACAAGTACTGCTAATGTAGTGAATTTAATTCTATAAATTCCATACAAAATCAGTGTCAATATTTTATAATCACACTTTATAATCTGTGCCCTATATACATGCCTATAAAATCATGACATCTTACTTCATGGTTCTAGCCGCCAGCCTGACATGACTGAAAATGAATACCCCCCATCCCCAGTTCTTGATATTGCTGTATACAACAAAATTCTGAATTGGGAAAAAAAAAAAGCAATCTTCATCCTAATTCATATATGCTATTAGCCTTAAACAATAAGCTTTAAGTTGTTGGTTCTTGAATGTATTTGTGGTTTGTTTTCCTTCCCAAATGAATAAATTACTTTGCTCTTTCTGTTTTTACTTTGTTTTAGTGGGAGTGTTTGGTTGTTTGGGAAAGATCTGATTAAAGATACTGCCCTGGGGGCAGCTAGGTGGCACAGTGGATAGAGAACCGGCCCTGGAGTCAGGAGGACTTGAGTTCAAATCCAGCCTGAGACACTTAACACGTACTAGCTGTGTGACCTTGGGCAAGTCCCTTAACCCCAATTGCTTCACCAAAAAAAAAGATACTGCCTGGGTGTCTGTGAATGGAATGTATTACTATTTGCTGACCCCACTAGAAACTTATACTTGATCAGTTAACACTCTAACTTGGCCACACGTGCCGTACCTTCTTCATGCCCTGTTTCATTATGTTTCACCTTTGATGGACAACCCAGAAATGGAGGAGACCACACTAAAAACTTGGCACTCTTTTTATGTCCTAGCCAAACTCTTTCCGTGTGCATAAAAACAGACGAGCATTTTCCATTCCTGGTTGGCAGTGCTCCAGCTTGTCTTCATTTACTTTTTTTTTTTTTAAGGTGAGGCAGTTGGGGTTAAGTGACTTGCCCAGGGTCACACAGCTAGTAAGTGTTAAGTGTCTGAGGCTGGAATTGAACTCAGGTCCTTCTGAATCCAGGGCCAGTGCTTAACCACTGAGCCACCTAGCTGCCCCCTTCATTTACTTCTAAATGAACTTAACAAACTTTCAAAATATTCTATGGTTGAGAGTTGGAAGGATAGGAAAAGAAAATTCTCAATCACGAGTGTCCCAATTTTAGAAGTAAAATGCTGCTCTATGGAAACCAGAGTTTTACAGTAATTGTTACATTCTTGTATTATATCTGCTGCATTAAAGACTGCATATGGTTTAGGTTTATATATCCCTTTGGATTAAGGAATTTGTGATTTAATGAAGAGACTAATAATGGCTAAATAAAACTTGAGGGAGATTCTTGGAGAAAAACTAATGTGATTCAAAAGGATCCTTATAATTTTATTTTGCATACACCAACACTAAAGCTTTATCTGAAGATGAGCAGAAAGAAAAAGAGTTTAGCTAGAATGGATATATAAATATCACCTTGAAATCCTACTGATCAAAATTTGAATGCCATTTACCACTGTAGCTTTTAAGTTACTTTAATGAATTCCAAGAAGAGTGACATTAAAAAACCCCTATAAATGTCCATGAATTTTCCTTTCTTTGCCCTAATCCAAACAAAAATTGATTCATAAAACAGAAATTTATCTTTCTTGGCTATTGCGAGCTTGACCTGTAAATTCCATAAGACTTGTTCAATTTGAAATTTCTAATTGAATATATTTTTGAACTATATTTTTATTATGACAAATATCCATTTGTTACATATTAACATGTGCTCCGTATACATATCTATAAAATTCTGACATTCCACTTAAATCAGCCCTGATGTTATTCTGAGTTGGATTCCAACCTATCCCATCTCCAACCAATTTTTCTACAAAAATTCAAATCCAATTACTCATTTTGTGGCGGTGTGGCTAGAACCTCAGAGGCTACCCCAGTGGAGAACAGTCTGGCAGATCTTGCCAGGCCAGAAAGACTTGTTTGACTGTGGGACAACAAACAGGATATGTCTTGTCCTTCAAAGATCAGCTTGGTAAAATTCTGAGAGTTTCATCATAAGAAGGTTGACCATTAAGTATTGAATTTTTTGGCCACAACCGAGAAGGTTGTCTATTTATAGTATAAAGCACATGCAATCTATGCTAACAAAAGAGTACCCATACTAATGAAATAACATCTTTGGAATATTGAAATAAGAAGCAAAAAATTCTTAATTCTACTTTGGTTTAAGAACAGATAATTTCATAGTCCATACACTGTACAAATACATGGTGCTAGCTAGATGTTATGTGGTATAGAATAGTTTGTCACATAGGAAGTCCTTAATAAATGCTTGTTGATTGATTGAATGAGACTTGGACCCTGGCCTAAGTGACCTTGCAGTCAACTAAAGTATGCAATTAAAATGAAACTAAGTCCATGTTTGCAAGACACTGTATTGGCAACTGGGGCATGCAGATGCCAGTATTCCTCTTCAAAGTATTTATGGTCTCCTGTGGGTTATAACTATATACAGATATTAACATGAAATAGAATAGGAACATAATTGATGTGCAAAATGCTAACAGTCATCCAAGGAAGAAGTTTCTTTTAGTTGAGGGGGTCAGATGAAACTTCAAAGAGGAAGACATTGGAGATAGACCTAAAAAGGATAGAAAGAATTTCAGTAGGCAAGATGGAAAGTGAAGGGGTGTTTGGGCAGTGCTTTCCAGAAATTAGGGGCATGCATAGAGATGGGAATGTGTAGGATAAGTTCTGGAGATGCTACCATGGAATGTATCAGGAATGTATAATAAATAATGGAGAGCAGTATGAGATAAGACTAGAAAGGGTGGTTGTAACCAAACTGAAGTGCTAGATAGTTAGGGAACCTAAATTCAAGTCCCAACTCTGCTACTTAATATGTATATGATCTTAGGCAAATCACTGGGCTTGTTTCCTCATTTATAAAATGAGAGGATTATAAGAGAGGACCTCTGATGGCTATTTAAATTCTTTTTCTGTGAGGCTATATTTTTCTCATTCAAGCTATACAAAAACCCTGGGAGGTAAGTATGATAGGGTATCATTCCCATTTACAATGAGGAACCTAAAAATCAAGGAGGTTAAAAGTGACTCACCTAAGGTGACACAGCTGGTAAATGTCTGGGGAGGAGGTTTAGAGAGAATCTTGAACCCATTTCTTCCTGACTCCAAATCTAGCCTAATTCTTTTTGCTTTAAATCTATAATCTTGAGACTCAATTTCATGGGTCATAGGAAGCATAATGCATATACACAACTAATGCAAAGCTGAATGTGCCACAAAATTATCTGAAACTTCAGAGGAGAGACAGATTTCATTGTATAAGAATTTTTTGATTGAATATATTTCATTAGGATATAAGAATTGGCCTTATAAGAGCCAATCACAGCTAGATTGTTTCTCTTATAGAAATCAGGGAAGGCTTCATGTTTATTTTAGTTATACAGGTATACAGATTGGACTATTTAAAATTTTTCCTTATATTGACATTTCCCCCAGGATTACATGTTCTCTTTAATCTTCAAGTAGTAGGCTAATTCCCTTATGACTTACAAATCTTTCTTTAGGTAGAAAAAAGGCAAACAATGGTTTAGACACAATAAAATAGAAAACAAGCTTTTGGAAGCAAGAATTTCCACCTCAACAAATACTTGAGAAAAAGAAACTAGATTTCTCCCTCCCCCTTCACTAAATCTAAATACTTTTGGGGGGGGCGGGCAATGAGGATTAAGTGACTTGCCTAGGGTCACACAGCTAGTAAGTGTCAAGTGTCTGAGGCCACATTTGAACTCAGGTCCTTCTGAATCCAGGGCCAGTGCTTTATCCACAGCACCACGTAGCTGCCCCCTAAATACTTTTTTTTGAAGGCCATTTTTTATTTTATATTTGTCTCAATTACATGTAAAAACAATTTTAACATTCATTTTTTAATATTTGAATTCCAAATTTCTTCCTCTCCCCTCCCCACTTTAGGCAGCTACTTTGATATAGATTATATGTATGCAATCATGCAAAACATGTTTCCATATTAGTTGTGTTGCAAAAGAGAACACACTACAAAAACCAAAACATGAAAAATAAAGTTTAAAAAGTATGTTTCGATCTACATTCAGATTCCAGCAGTTCTTTCTCTAGAGATGGATAGCGTTTTTCATTATAAATCCTTCCGAATTGTCTCCTATCATATTGCTGAGAATAAGTTAAGCCATTCACAGTTGAACATCATACAAAATTGCCATTACTATATACAACAATCTCCTGGCTCTTTTCTTACTTTACTTTGCATAAGTTCGTATAAGTCATCCCAATATCCAATACTTCTCAACCCACAGAATGTTTTATACTTTGGGGCAGACATTATAACAGGAGGACGTTTCAATGTTATTTGCATTTGATTGGAAGAGGAGGGAAATTAGGACTACAAAAGTGACCTTGAACATCTTCCTTGGCAGCAGCAATGGGGCTGTTGCTATACTTGGAGCCCATCTTCAGCTGGTAGGAGGATAACAAATTCCATACAATGAAGGAGCACTTCTCTTTTTTTCTGAAAAGGAGGTACTAAGCTGAAGGTTCTTAACCCAAGTCATCTGACTTGTTACTGTTTCCTAAGGATCATGGGGCTTTTCTATTGGTCTTGTATGTAGCTGTTGTCTCCTCAGTAACAATATGAGCTTCTTGAGAGCTGGACCTGTCTCAGTCTTCCATTTGTATCTCCTTTACCATGGAGCATGGGACCATAGTAAGCTTGTGATAATTGCATTTTCTTTCATTTAGTTATAAATAACACAGAATGATATGAAGGACCTTGAGTGCTAGATTCCAAAACACAAAATTCAACCATCTCAGTTTTATTACAGATGGCCCTGGAATACTAATATTTGATGAATATATATATATATTTTTGGTGGGGCAGTGAGGGTTAAGTGACTTGCCCAGGGTCACACAGCTAGTAAGTGTCAAGTGTCTGAGACCAGATTTGAACTCAGGTCCTCCTGAATCCAGGGCCCGTGCTTTATCCACTGCACCACCTAGCTACCCCTAATGAATATAATTTAAATACATAATAATATAAGGGAAAGATGCCATCATTTATTAATATGCTTTCCTTAAGTTAATAACATTGTAAACTGTTGTTCCTCTAGTAATTCATTTAGCTATTTATTAGCTATACATTTAGCCTTTTAACTAAGACTAAATAACAAATGTAAACCACACGAATAATAACAGTTTGGCACCTTTTCCATTCTCCTGTTTAAATAACAATGTTAATCTTGGCCCAAAAATACTTTGACATCTATATTGTGCCTTTAATTCCAGTGTTGTTTTGCTATAGATCAGGTTATCTCACCCCACCACCTACCCATACTCCCTACTTCAAAGTTGCATAATATTAACACAGCTACAGAACAGATCACTAAATGAAATGGACAATTCAAGTCTGGGCATCTAGGTATTTAAAAGAAAATGTAAATATATTAAAATGGCTTTATAACATTTTCCATTAGCCCAATTCTTTGATTCTCTTGGTATTTTGTGCAGTGAAAAACTTAAGAATTACTTAGTATTACTAAAGGATTGGATAAAACCAAACTATCCAACCTGTATCTCCCAGCTCCAATCCCTCACCTAACCATGGTTGTCTATGAACATACTTTACTATTCTCAAGTGAAGGAAAGAAAAGTTGAGTGGGATCTTATAAATTACTTCAACCTTAGGAAGACAAAAAGCCAATGAAAACATTTAAATCAAATTTCACTATAGAATTTATTTCACTTCAAGCTTTCACTTAGATTATTGCAACAGCCTCTTAGTATCCTTGACTCCAGTTTCTCACACACTAGTCCATCCTTCACATAGATTCCCAAATCATTTTTCTTAAGTACAAAGGTGACCGTGTAAGCTCTAGTGGCTCTTTATTGCCTGTAGGATAAATTATAAACTCTGACTTTTAAAGTCCTTCAAAAACTGATCCTAACCTATCTTTCTAACCTCTTCATATAATACTCCCACATATTCTGTGATCTAGCCACCTTTGTAACTGCTGCTAATGGGTAACCAGGTCATGGTTAGGTTATAATTGAATTTAACTATGAAGTTGTAAGTTTGAGAACTTAAATGGTGGTGAGAGGTGTTGGAATAGAGGAGTGTGGGTCCATAATTGATGATGGGTTGGTATGGTAGTCCCATGATTGGCTACCATAGGATGCAACCATCTTCTCACCTTCTGGTTAGTTGATCACACAATACTTAGGATCATAGCCCCCTGGCAAGCTGCAGCACTTTGGAGACCTCTGCTTTAGTCAGCTCTCAAAGACTGTTTCAGAGAAGGTCCTGACCTGCATTGGTATGCCGGGAATTCCCTCATTAGAGAATTCCATTTCAATGAAATAATAGACTTGGTAACTTATTCTTATATTTATTCCGTACTTAATTATATGTGTACATTTTGTCTACCACATAGAATTTAAACTCAAGTGTAGGGATTATTTCACTTTGGGAATTTTTTATCTCAGCTTTTAGCACAGCATGGCATATCATATGTGTTTAATAAATGTTTGTTTATTTAATAGTATAACAATTCATTACTTCACAAGTTAATATTGTAAATTAATTTTTCATGGCTCAATATGACTTAATTATCCATTCTCTAGAAAAATCCCTATGTAAATCTTAATGACCAAATCAGCTTCCATTTTATAACACATCACTATTTTTTGAATTTTTCTCATTTCTTTAGTTTTGAATCTGTTTGAAGTAACTAACATAGCTTTAAAATGCATGTAAAGGGGGCAGAGCCAAGATGGCAGAGAAAAGGCTGGGACCAGCCTGAGCTCTCCCCACACCCCTGCAAAAACCTTTAAATTTTGCCCTAAAACAGATTCTAGACTAGCAGAACCCACAAAAGGACAGGGTAAAACAATTTTTCCAGCCCAAGACAACTTATAAGGTTGGCAGGAAAAGTCTGTGACTTTGGGGTGAGAGTAGAGTACAGTTTAGCACAGGCTATGCAAGCACAGACCAGACCCAGCAAACCAGGAGTAGGCGATAGAAGTCACTGAATCAGCAGTGGCAATGGCTGTTTCCAGAGCTCTCAGCCCACAGATGGTAAGGGGGTTGAAAAATTGGTCAGAAGGAGATTATAGGGGTCTCTGCTGGCACTGAGGCCAGGACTCTGTTGCTGGGTCATAGTCTTGGGTAGCAGTCCCAGAGTGAGGAAGAACAGTAACATACCAGAGCTTTGTCACCCTGAGGAAGCTGGGACCCTGGTCACAGTTTCAGGAAAGGAAAAAAGTGCTTGTGGTCACTCACAGACCACAGCACAGGCCAGGAGACTAGTAAAAGCACCTTTCCTTAAATCATGCCCCTTTGGAAGAACTGAAAACTTACAGGTCCCTAGAAGTATCTCTGAAAACAGCTTCCCAAAATCCCTGAAACTTGGGACAGTTCACCTTTCACCCTGTAAGCAAAGCCCCACTTTAGCAAAGAGTTAAAAGTCAAGAAATAGCCTGGGAAAATGAGCAAACAACAGAAAAAATTGACTATAGAAAGTTACTATGCTGATAAGGAAGATCAAAATACACACTCAGAAGAAAACAGAAAAATCAAAATTCCTACATCCAAAGACTCAAATAAAAATATGAATTTGTCTCAGGCCATAGAAGAACTCAAAAAGGATTTTAAAAATCAAGTAAGGGAGGTAGAGGAAAAATTGGGAAGAGAAATGAGAGTGATGCAAGAAAAGCATGAAGAAAAGAGTCAACAGCTTGGTGAAAGAGGCACAAAAAATACTAAAGAAAATAACACCTTAAAAAACAGAATGGGGGCAGCTAGTTAAAGTGGTTAAAGCACCGGCCCTGGATTCAGGAATACCTGAGTTCAAATCCGGCCTCAGACACTGGACACTTACTAGCTGTGTGATCCTGGGCAAGTCACTTAACCCCCATTGCCTAAAAAAACCAAAAAAAACCCCCAAAAAACTAGAATAGGCCAAATGATAAAAGAGGTGCAAAAATTCAATGAGGGGAAGAATGCCTTCAAAAGCAGAACTGGCTAAATGGAAAAAAAGCTATCCAAAAATTCACTGAAGAAAAGAACTCATTAAAAAAATAGAATTGGCCAAATGAAAAAGGAGGTACAAACCCTCACTGAAGAAAATAGTTGCTTAAGAATTAGAATTGGGCAAGTGGAAACTAATGCTTCTATGAGACATCAAATAATAAAACAAAATAAAAAGAATGAAAAATATAAGACTGTGAAATATCTAATTGGAAAAACAACTGAACTGAAGATAGTTCCAGGAGAGATAATTTATTTATTTATTTTTAGTATTTTATTTTTGCCCAATTACATGTAAAAACAATTTTTGAGTTCCAAGTTCTCTCCCTTTCTTCCCCTAACCTCCCAGCCCAATTTGAGAAAGCAAGCAATTTGATATAGGTTATACATATGTAGTCATGCAAAACATTTCCATATTAGTCATGTTGTAAAATAAAAACATAGACAAAAAATATCAAGAAAATTTTTTAAAAAGAATTATGCTCCATTCTGTATTCAGACACCATCAATTCTTTCTTGGGGCATGGATAGCATTTTTCATCATAAATCCATCAGAATTGTCTGGATCATTGTATTGCAGAAAATAGCTAAGTCATTCACAGCTGATCATCTTACAACATTGCTATTACCTTGTACACAGTACATTTGACTTTGCCTTGGCTCATGTAAGTCTTTTCAGAGAGCATCCTGCTCATAATTTTTTATGGCACAATCATATTCTATCATAATCACATACTAAAATTTGTTCAGCCATTTCCAATTTGGTGGGCATCCCCTCAATTTTTCCAATTCTTTGCCACCAGGAAAGAGCTGCAATAAATATTTTTGTATATATAGGTCCTTCTCCTTTTTGTTTATCTCTTTTTGCATACAGACCTAGTAGTAGTATTGCTAAGTCAAAGGGTATGCATGGTTTTATAGGCCTTTGGGCATAGTTCCATTACTATATAGAATGGCCAGGAGAGAGAATTTAAAAATCACTGGATGTCCTGAATGCCATGATAAAAAAGGCCTAGAGATATCATCTCTTAAGAAATTATCAAGGAAAACTGCCTTGATATTTTAGAGGTAGAGGATAAAATAGAAATTGAAAGAATCCACTGATCACCTCCTGAAAGAGATCCCCAAATGAAAATGCCCAGGAATATTAAAGCCAAATTCCAGAATTCCCAGGTCAAGGAGAAAATATTGCAAGTAGCCAGAAAGAAACAATTCAAATACCATGGAGCCACAGTCAGGATGACACAAAATTTAGCAGCTTCTACATTAAAGAATTAGAGGGCATGGAATATGATATAATGGAAATCAAAGGAACTAGGATTATAACCAAGAATCACCCAATCAGCAAAACTGTGTATAATCCTTCAGGGGAAAAAGTGGATATTCCATGAAATAGAGGACTTTCAATCATTCCTAATGCTTGCTGCTTGCTGCTGTTATCCAATAGAGAAATAATCAAAAGGAAAGAAAGACACAAGTGGAACTCATGGTCTATGTCTTAACTTGCCTTTAAAAGACTTTCATGTAGGCAGCCATAATAACCCTACTAGCCATCATTTTGCTGAACATTCAGAAACTAAGTAGCATTCGTTATTTTAGGCTTATCAAGTATTTTGTTTGAGAAAAATAGTGGATCTGTGATCTCCTTAGTCTGGGTACTCCCTCCATGTTTTTTTTTTTAAATCTTATTCCCTTTTTAATCTGTGTTTATGTCTTTTTTAGAGGATCCTACCCAATACACTAAAAGCCTTTCTCTAGGCATTTTGTTTTGTTTTTAAACATTTTGTGAATACAATTGTTCTTAGTGCACCAGCTCATCTGTTATCTTTCAGCCTCACATGATAGATGGGTCCACACCCTTTTCCTGTCATATATACCCTCAGTGCTATATTTCACACTGTTTTTTATATATAAATCATCATTGTGATAATGTTGCAGCATTCTTACACTTACCTTATGTTTTTCCATTGCCCTATGAGTTGCCCACCATTTTGATTCCTCTGTTATCATGGTGTTCCAAGATTTGCTGCCATAAAACATCACTGGGGAGAATATTGGTATTAAAAGGATGGGTTTTTAATTCAGGAAGTAGAAACTTTTGAAAGAATGCCATTGTGAATATTCACTAAATATAATATATATTCAAGGCCTAATATGATATAAATAAAAGTGGTAATATTTTAGCTAAAGAATAGTGCATGCTAAGTATAACATTGTTTATTTGTTTTTAATGCCTTCAGTTGTTAAATCATTCAGATGTTAATATTTTTGAGAATCGTGTCCCAAGTCTTCATTCTTGCCTCTCCCTTTCATCTCCTCTTTCTGATTTGTACTTAAATATATAAATCTGATAACATTTTTTCTTTTTTACTTATGAACTCTAAACTGATTCTGAGATTTAATATTCTCATTTTGGGGGATTTATTTATTAGTGTTAAATGCAGTTTGTAAATTGCTACTATGTCACCTTTTCTCTCTGACTTATTTACTATGCATTCAAAATCCAATATTGGAGAATATCTACTACTGAAGCTATACAATGTTTTGCTGCTACTTCAAACTGATAAACATGGAAAAAACTATGCTATTAGTGTGGGGATGATATGGTGGAAATATTCAGCCTCTGGCCTTTCTGAAAATATTTTTTTATCCAGTTGACCATGGGAAACACAAATACTCCAAGAGGTACGCCCGTGTGTATGTGTGTATGTGTGTGTGTGCTTCAGGGGCAATTTAATACAAATTATGGATGAGTTATGAAATCCAGGTTTCTGTATATATGAAAGACTTTACACTTTCACCCTTAATACAATGATATTAATTTCATTTCAAAGTGGAAGATCAGATTATCTGAGTGGTATAAACACAATGTTGACATTAATTTATTTGAGCACATCCTACTTGTAATTGTACTAGAGAATTATGCCTCTGTTAATAATATTGTTAAAAAATTTTAATATATGACAGAATTATAATAAAACTATTATTTAAGAAAAATAATCTAAAAATCTTAATATGTTGTATAATGTTGATATTTATATGTATTAAAAAAGGAAATTCCAATTTCTTAATGAGAAATATGAATAAATATACTTTCATATGATTAAAAATTCCAGAACTGAATAGAAACTTTGACTTCCAAATACAAGACTCAAGAGAAGCATATAAACAGAAAAGGGAAATCCTAAGGGACTTAACTTCAAAGGACAGAAACATGCTCCTCATCATACCTTTTGTATGCTCCCAATAGAATATAAGCTTCTCAAGGGCAAGTACTATTTTGTTAAAATAGCTCCTACCGGGGGCAGCTAGGTGGCACAGTGGATAAAGCACTGGCCCTGGATTCAGGAGAACCTGAGTTCAAATCCAGCCTCAGACACTTGACACAACTAGCTGTGTGACCCCAGGCAAGTCACTTAACCCTCATTGCCCTGCAAAAAAACCCAAAACAAAACAAAAGAAAAGATGAAAACTTCAGAAAAAACAATTGAATTGATTTCAACAACTACCTACTATGTGAAAGGTACTGAAGATTCAAATAAAAAAAGTCAGTCTCTGCCTTCAAGAAGCTTACATTCTACAGGGAGGATACATCATGTTTCAGATGAGTAATGTAAGACAGTTTCAGGAGGTAGAGAACACTAAACTGATGAGATAAAGGAAAATTTCATGGAAGGGGTAGCACTCGAATTGAACCTTCAAAGGAGATTCAAAGATTTTAAAGAGGTAATACATTCTAGACAGGAAGAACTGGTGTGAAGGCATAGAGATGAGAGCTAAGAGATTTTGATAAGTTTGAAGAGGTGATTCAGTAGAGCATGAGACTGGAAACCTGATTCTTCTTCTATGCAACTTCTGCTCCCTAATTATGGTGGAAACTCCACACTTCAGTTTTTGGATTCCTTCTTTCTATTTATTTCCTTGGTGAATAAATCTGATGTCATTTCTTATTCCTTTATATCGATGACAATGTGTGTAAATATATATACATATATGCACATATACACATTTAATTAGAGAAATATCTACATATATATAGATGTATATGCATATATATATACACATGATATTTTAGAAACATAGGTCTAGAACTAGACATGATGTCAGAAGCCATTTAGTACAACCCCCTTGTTTCATAGATGGGGCCTAGGAAGGTTACATGACTTCTCTGATCAAAGATCCAGGTGTGGATCACCATCTTCCTATATAACATTTCCATTTGAATAATCTGTTATTACTAAAAACCACAGACCATATTCATAAATTGAATCTATCATTCTCCATCCCTGAAAAATCATCTCAACCTCTCAATTTACCGTTTCTGCCAATAGTAGTATAATTTCTCTGGATACCTAGACTTAAAATTTCGGTTACTTTGACCATGTCCTTTCCTTAAGCCCCTGTACCCAAATATTCCTTAAGTCCCTGTTCTTCAGTTTTCCTCCTAAACCTTTCTCTATAACAACAGACAGGAATAAATAATAAATAGACATTACATTCAAAATAACCATAAAATTGCATACAATCCTGGGAATTAGTCTACCAAGGTTTTATAGAAATGCATTCTTTACAAAAATAAAGAGGCTTAAATAGTTGGAGAGTTAGTAACGCTTCACAACTGAGCAATGCCAAGATAATGAAAAGAATAACTCTAAGTTTATTTGCAAAGCCATTGCTATACCAATAACAAGAGTTACTTGATAGAACTAGGGAAAATAATAACAATTTATTTGGACAAACAAAATGTTAAAATTACAAGGGGAATGATGAAAAAGTAGGAATGAAGGGGCCGAGCATTACCAGATCTCAAACTATATTAAAAACTGACAACTATTTGGTACTAGATATAAAGAAGGATAACAGAAATGTGGAACAGACTCGATAAACAAGAACTAAAAGCAAACACAGCATGTTCGATAAAGCCAAGGACAAAAGCTACTGGGGGAAAAGACTCCCTATTTGACAAAAACTGCTAGGAAAAGGAGAAAGCTGTTGGGTGGAAGACCTAGGAGATAGGAAGAAGTAGCACCCAAGTCAGGTTGGGGTCAGTGGTGGTTTCACTGGAAGAGGAATGCTTTTCAGGAAGAGGAAAAAACATGAACAACCCCATGGAGGTGGGAAAAAGGCAGGAAAAGTTTAGGGAATAACAAGTAGTCCACTGTGGAGTCAATAGAATAATGTGAGTTAAGCCTAGAAAGGTAGGCTTCCTGATTCCAACTGAATGAAGCACTTTAATCGCTGCACCACTCCATTCCCCATCCTGGGATGCCCTATATCCTTCCTCTTTGCTTATCTAAATCTTACACATTCTTCCAGATCTAGTTCAAGTCCCAATTCTTCCAAACCACAATGTCATAGTTAATAGCATTTTAGAACTGGAAGGGATTTTAGAGATCATTTAGTCCTACAGTTGAGGAAACGGGTGAATTGAGGATAAGTCATTGTTAACACAAAGAGTAAATGTCGAAGGTGGGGTTTTGAACCCAGATGCTTTGACTCCTGGAAAAGGAAATGGCAAATCTCTTCGTTATCCTTATCGAGAAAACACCAAATGGGTTCACAAAGAGTCAGACCCAACTGAAAAACAATAACAATACTGGCCTCAGACACTAGTTCTGTGACCCTGGGTGAGTCATAACCTCTGTTTGCCTCAGTTTCCTCATCTGTAAAAAGGGGATGGTATTAGCACCTACCTTCCGGGGTTGCTGTGAAGATCAAAAGAGATAATGGTTTTTTCCCTTTTCTTTTTTTTCCTGTAGGGCAATAAGGGTTAAGTGACTTGCCCAGGGTCACACAGCTAGTAAGTGTCAAGTGTCTGAGGCTGGATTTGAACTCAGGTCCTCCTGACTCCAGGGCCGGTGCTGTATCCACTGTGCCACCTAGCTGCCCCAGAGATAATGATTTTAAAGTGCTTAGCACAGTGCCTAGAACAGAGTAAGTGCTATCTAAATGTCAACTCTATTATTATTATTACTATTATTGGTGTTTTACTGACATGATTTCATTTTGTAGGAGTTACTACTAGTCTAAGAGTCAATGCTCATGCAGAAACAGCTGTGGACAGCTGTGAGGTAATTTGAGCCAGAGAAGGATGAACTGAAAGGAATTTTTTTTTGCCCCTCTTCTTCCTTCCCTTCCTTCTTTCTTTCCCTCTTTCCTTCCTTTCTTCTCTTCCTAGACCTGTGACTTCATCATTCCCAGTGTGAGAACTCCATCCACTGATGCAAATGGACAGGTGATTTGTAATTTGTTTGTTTGTTTTGGATAAGAAATTACGTTTATTGAATGAAAAAATCCAGCTAGAACTTCCCCATCATCCATGGACCCAAGAGTACAGCAGCATCTAGTCAGATGCTTTGGAGAGCAGAACTAAACAGATCCTGCTTTGACTGCTTGGGTCTTCTTTTGGTTTGACTGGCATTGAGTCACACTTAAGGAAGACAAGCCAAAATCATGTCAGGTGACATCCATCTTGCTTATGCAGATGCTTCTCAGGCCAGAAGTTTTTAACTTGTTGTTAATTAAAACCTCTCAAGAGCATTATGATAGGGACCCCTCCATCATGATTTTGGCCACTATAGTACTCAAAAATTGTGATGGTATGGTTCATTTGTTCCATGCTGTAAGAGCTTCTAGCTACCGAGCCCACCATTGTGTTCTTATGTGCGGTCAATTTGAGTATGTCACTATGCCTGCATGTGTGTGACTGCCTACTTCAATGTATATCTGCTTCTTTAAATGAAGCTACAATAATTGCCTTATTCTAAAAGGGTCTAAATTAACAGCATAATAGGAACAAATAGGAAAATGCTCATGAAGCTTAATACATTTTTGTTTCAATATACATAATCATAAACCAATAAATTTATGCCATTGACTGTCAACAGAATCATAAGTGGGTTGACTTGAACTTTACTGATAGAGTAAAGTAAAGAATAAGGTTAATCTATTTTGTGTCATGGACCCTTGTGGCAGTGTGGTAAAACCTATGGATCTATTTTCAGAATAATGTTTTTAAATGCATAAAATAAAATACATAGTATTTTAAAGGAAATTAATTATATTGAAATATATTTTTTAAATTTTTTAGAGTTAAAGTTAAGAATCCCTGGGTTAGAGGGAGCCTTGACTATTCAGAATATTTCAAGACTTCCAGACCCCAATATCTTCATGTTGGTCTCAGTCATACCAGTTCATGGTGCCAATGCTAAGAAAGATATTATAGTGAGTAGCATATTGAATTTGGCAGAGTCAGGAAGATTCATATTAAATTCCCACCTTAGACAACTTAATAGCTGTGTAGCCCTGGACAAGTCATTTAATCTCTCTGTGAATTTCCTCATCTGTAACAATGGAGGGTTGAAGTCTCCTACAATTCCTTCCAATTCTAAATTTGTACCCTTATTATTCTAAGACCTATCTGGTCAAAGACAGCAGGAAGTGATTGAGCTGATTCAGCTAATTTAGGTAAAGGAAGATTTCTCTTAACACAGCTTGAATGATACATCTTATCTTTAGAAAATCCTATCTCAGCATTTGCACTGTGAGCATTTATATATATACACACACACACACACACACACACACACACACACACACACATATATATATATATATAGAGAGAGAGAGAGAGAGAGAGAGACTCTACATATGGTCTTTATATTGTCTAAATAGACACACACACACACACATACACACAGAGAAAAAGACAGAAAGACACAGAGAAAGAGACAGAGACAAAGAGACTGCAAAACAACACCAAACTTCAAACCTCACCACAGTTTTGGAATCCTCTTAGGTGATGTGAAATAAAAAACTGACTTTAAACATTACCCTGAAAACAAACCACTGAATTTAAGGGGAAAATCATCATATACTAAAAAAATCCCCAAAACTTTCTTCCAGCTACTTTAATCCCAGGACCATTAATAGGATTCACTGGAAAGGAAAAAATAAAGCAACTAAATAATCTCCCAATATAGACTTGCATGTTTTATTGTTTTCAAAGGAGACTATGAAATTCATTCATCCTTAGATTTCTTTTGAAACTTCATATTGACATCTTCCTTGTAAGTATAGAGTAGGTTTTATTGGCTGCTTTGGTATCTGCATTAAATTTAGCATTTTATTATGCATCTAAAGATATCTTTTTCAGTTATTTGGCTGATATGATTAAAATAGCCTGTTATCTGTAGTTTGTTTTATTATTTATTTATTTGTTTGTTTGTTTTTTTGCGGGCAATGGGGGTTAAGTGACTTGCCCAGGGTCACACAGCTAGTAAGTGTCAAGTGTCTGAGGTCAAATTTGAACTCAGGTCCTCCTGAATCCAGGGCTAGTGCCACATAGCTGCCCCTTCAGTTCATTTTAAAATCATCTGTGTGGTATGCAAGTGATTTGTTATAGATACACTCTTATTTTCAGAAACCTTTGGGGTTTGAGTAGATTTTTTTGTTTTGTTTTGTTTTGTGGGGCAATGGGGGTTAAGTGACTTTCCCAGGATCACACAGCTACTAAGTGTCAAGTGTCTGAGGCCAGATTTGAACTTAGGTACTCCTGAATCCAGGGCTGGCGCTTTAACCACTGAGCCATCTAGCTGCCCCCTTGAGTAGATTTTTAATACCTTTTTAAAGAAGGGTGATAAAATGGTGATTTAGAAAAGTTATCTGTTTTTAATCACCTGTGTTAAAAAACTCACAGTTATAGAAAGATGCAGTTTTGTTAAACTTACTCATAATAAATTGTGTTGGGAGATTACTAAAGCTAACAGGGATTGTTTTTAGATATTAGGAAATCAATACATTTTAGAAGTGAGAGCGGAAAGAAGACACACATTATCCTTTAATGGGGAAGGTTATCACCCCAGCCATTTCAAAATCTTGGCAGAGGAGTGACTGATATCAATTCTATGGGAACTAAGGAATGGATACACACATACATAGATATAATAGATATAGACATATAGAGATAGATATAGATGTATGAATGATAATAATAGCTAATAACAGCTAACATTTGTATGATTTACTATGTGCTAGGCACTGTGCTAAATACTTTATAGTTATTATCTCATTTGATCCTCCCTACAGTAGATGCAATTATTACCCCCATATTACAAAGGAGAAAACTGAGGCAAGCAAAGGTTGTGACTTGCCAAGGGTCACACAACTAGCAAGTGTCTGAGGCTAGATTTGAACTCAAGCCTTCTTGACTCCAGGCCCAGCTTTCTATCCACTGTGCCAGGAAGGAGGTACAATATCGGCAAGCATGTCTAGAGGTGAGGGGAATTGTTGGAAGTCTGTCTAGGTATAGTAAAGGCTAGAACATGGGAGAAGAGGTAGTGGTCGTAGCGTGTTTAAGGAGAACTGTTTGTTGTTGTTGTTTGTACTTCGTTCTTGAAGAGGACCATGACATTGGGGTGATGTCATGACTTGCACTGAATTGGATTTAAGTGAGGGAGGACTGTGCAAGGTCACCAACCTCATTCTCTCCTCCAGAGCCATCTGGATCCAGTGGCAAGATATACATCAGGAAAACTGGAGATGGCCCCTGATGTTTAAGGCAATTGGGTTTGAGTTGTCCAGGTTCACACAGCCAATAAGTGTCTGAGGTGAGATTTGAACTCAGGAAGATAAGTATTCCTGACTCCAGGCCTGGCACTCGATCCCCTGATCCACCTAGCTGCCCCACAGAAGCTGTGGGCTCACAGCAATGCATTTTGTGCGTGCATTTGGATATGAGAGCAGAGATTGAATGTAGGCAAGTATGGAGGCTGGAACTCCATGGTACTATACTATTTCCCTAAGGTTTTCTTTCTCCTGCGTAATCAATGTGGCATGTGTAGGGGTGTGTGTGTGTGTGTGTGTGTGTGTGTGTGTGTGTGTGTGTGTGTGTGTGTGTGTGTGCATGAGCACATGTGGACAGTATGGCCAGCTGTGAGTAGTATCCCACTCAGTACATAATGCCACAAAAAGCAAACAGTAAGAACTATAAAATCAGAAGTGGATCTACTACAGCTTATCTGAAACATGGGTATAAGTGAGTTCACTTTTGGCTTCCTCTTTTAGAAGAAGGATATTTGGAAAGAATTAGGAAAGATAACAGTATGGATGCTTGATAAATGAATGCATACGTAGTATATATGTTTGAAGTAAAATTATAGAACTATTATGTCATTCTTCACTACCTGTTGGTCTCCCCAAATCTGCTTTTCTCTTCTATAAAAACAGACAAGAGCATCCAAAAGGATCTGTTATTCCCTTAAAGTACCACGTGTCTTCCCACCTCCAAGCCTTTGTTCATGCTGTTCCCCTAGGGTGAAATTCACTCCCTGTTTCTCTTCTGTATAAATTCAACCCTCTGTTCCTGACCCCAAGTTCTTCTTCCTTCATAAAGCCTTCCCTAACTCTAAGTCTTTGTAATAATTCCCCCACACACACACCCCAGTGTGTCATGGTAGAAAGATCACTGACTCTCAAGTCGGATGGCCTTGGTTTAAGCAGAATTAATTTCCTGTTTCTGCAATTTACTCCTTGTGGAACAAATAACAGTCTCACTGTGTTTCCATTTCCTTACCTATAGAATGAAGAGGTTGGACTAAATGGTCTCTAAAGCATATTCCAACTTTAAAACTCTCAGATCCCAAGGTTTCTTCTGTAATGTTTTTTATCTAATCCCACTCATTCGGCACATACCATTTTGTATTGTTACTTATCTTTTATGTAAAGGTCTTGTCTGCCCTAGCTAGATTGTAGCCCTTCAAGGGCAGCCATTGTGTCTTATATCCCTTTGTATCACTAGAACCTAGCACAGTGTTCTGCACACAGTGAGTATTAGATACTTAATAGATGTTGTTAATGATGATGCTGATTAAAGGATAACCTGATTCCTGCTGTAGATCAGAAATTTCTCACCATAGTGCAATTATTCTCAGAACCCTCTAAGAGGCTTAATGAGGAGTGAAAGTAGAGGAAAGCCAGCCTAGTAAGGAGTGTTTCTAATGCTAAAACAGAGATAGTGACTGAGTTTTGAGGAGAAAAAGAGAAAAAGAGACACTGGGTTGCTGAAATTGACAGCTCTTATGGATCCCAGTTGACTGGTGTACTTGAGGAAGCTGCTTTCTTTGAAGTTGATGAAGCTGAGACAAAAAGCTAATGACTTCTTCCACCCATTCCTTCTCACCCCATCCTAGTGCAAAAACTGGAGAAGGAAGTAAACAGGGAGGAGGAACAGGAAAATTGGTGACAACTGTTTCTACATGGGTGACTGTCTCTTGGTCTAGTTAACTTTTCATTTTATTCTATGTACAACAAACTGCAATCACAGCATGCTGTCTCTGAATCTATGAGCACAGTGGAAAATTACCTGAAAGCAAAATATTTCATGGGATGTGGGCTCAGCAGGATATAGATTGAAGATTTTATATTTTAATATCTTGATCTATATTCCATTTTATCTACTATCTTAAATTTGGAACATGGCCAGTGAAAGGTTAACAGATGCCAATTTTCTACCTTGTAGGCATGGAGAATAGGGAAGGGGGAGCAGCATGGGCATTTGCAGACTTGAATTCTTCTAGGTCTCAGAGAAAATACTACTATCTATTGGAAAAGGAACTACCCCTGTGTGAGTATGCCAGAGAAAGAGAAGTGATTTGGGGCTCTTTAAGTAGAGTGCCACCTATTATTACATTACTTTCATGTACCACAGTTTGATTAGTCATTCTCCAATTGACAGGTCCTATCCCTTTCTGCTATATCTCTGTATAGTCATAATCTGTGACTAAAATTCACCATTATGGCTTTTTATAACCTCCTTCAAAGGTAAGTTTTAAGGATCTAGGGCATGGTCAAAAATTTTTGCTTAATACATAAACAAGGAAACTTAGTGATTAATACCCAAAGGAAAGTCACTCCATTTACTCAAATGCCCTTCATATTGTCATATGTAATCCTATTCATTTACTTTGTTTCCTCTATTCAAAATGTTGTTTCCTTGGATATATTGGCTTGCAGCCAAAATTGATCTATTGTTAGTCAAGCAGGCATTACTGTATTGTCATGAATTAATTCACACTGGGGGAAATGAAAAGATTCAATGTTTATCCCCTTTGTTCCATTCTGTCCTTTTATTCTTCTTGCCAGTCCAAGGAAATCCCACAGACTAGGGTATGCTTTCTTTGGTATATGTATCTAGATAAATATTTGGGGTTAAGGATTATAGATCATAGACCCACACATATACAAGGTCACCTGTTCCATTCTCAGCAATTTACCAAAACTTTTTTTTTTATCATAAGTAAAAATCCTAGTAAAAATCTCATTGATTAGCACATCCATCAGAAAGTCACACCCCAGAGTTTAAATATTTATTATCCTCATGAAGTGGAAACTTAGTAACTCTCCATATCCTGACTCTGGGCATTTTCACTGGCTGTCCCCTATACCTGGTATTCTCTTATTCCCCAGCTCTACCTCCTGACTTCATTGACTTCCTTCATGTCACAGCTAAAATTCTACCTTTTGCAAGAAGGCTTTCCTGATCCCCTTTGATGTTATTGCCTTCCCTCTTTTGATTATCTCCTATTTATTTTGTATATATCTTGTATATACATAGTTGTTTGGTCATTGTCTCCCCCATTAGACTGTGAGTGCTGTTATAGCAGGGATTGTTTCTTGCCTTTCTGTTTATTCAGGGCTTAGCACTTTGTGTAGCACATAGTAGGTACTTAATAAATGTTGATGATTGGTTGATTTTACTTAGCTAATTAAACTCCCTTGCTGGATAACTAACAAAGTGACATGCTTTCTTCCTGCTGTTTAAGGGAGACAACAAACAAAGCACAACAAAAGAGTTATGTGGTGGCATGTTTCACAAATTAATGGAAAAGGGGCAGCTAGGTGGTGCAGTGGATAAAGCACTGGCCCTAGATTCAGAAGTACTTGAGTTCAAATCCGGCCTCAGACACTTGACACTTACTAGCTGTGTGACCCTGGGCAAGTCACTTAACCCCCATTGCCCTGCAAAAAACCAAAAAAAAACCCCCAAATTAATGGAAAATGTACAAATAAATGTGTTAAATTAATGCAGATTGGTACTTGCTTTAAAAGTCTGGACTCCTGAACAAAAATGCTAGATAGGATTTACTCATTTTTACTAATCTTTAAATGACTAATCTATTGCCATTTTAACCTGATAATATCAAGAGCTCATTTAATTGGCATCCTATAATTTACAATCTATTTAACTCACAAAATCCTTTTGAGTTATTTTTTATAAATACTGTTATCCCCATTTTACAGATGAAGAAACTGAGCAGGGCTCAGAGAGGTAAGATGACTTACTCATGGTCAGAAAGCTGTTAAACATCAAAGTTATCAAAGACAGGTCTTCTCATTCAATGTTGGTGCTTTCCTTTCTATGTAGACAGTACTATAATGTAGCTAATAAAATAGTATCTTATTCAATTGGGAATTGTTTTGCTTATAAATAACATCTCTTATTGAAAAATCAATCTTCTATTTTTTTTTAATGTGGGAGTAAACTCTAGGAGAAAATAGAATGTAATGAATTTCAATTTAAACAGAGATGCTACTACTTGGCCCAGTACTCCCAATGCAGATTCACAAAGTATGAATAACAACAGACTTTATAGATTGAAGTATACATTTGAAAGTGTCTCAGTAGTAAATTCCAAGTATATTCTATCTTATTACAATAATAATAAAGAGAAGATAAGGGATACACACACATGCACACACACACACACACATATATACATACATATATACATATCTCTTCTTTCTCTTCCTTTAAAAAAAAAAGCCCAATTGGGGTTGGGTTGCTGGGATGGAGATTGGATGAAGATGCAAAAGACTGTATTAACTAAAACTTAATCAGAATATTTCAGTTTTTATTCTGGATTAGTGTCTGCATCTTATCTTAGCCGCTAGCATCCTAAGGGAAAAATGCTAAGTTGGTAAATTTGTCATTGTCAGCTCTAATATTTTCCTTTTTGAGCTCTCTTTAAGTTTCTTGCCTCATATTTTCTATTGCTTCTTCTCCACCACAGAGACATCCACTGTGTTCTCATGTTGTTCTCTGGCTGACCAATGTCCCCATTTGCTTTTCTCATCCCCACCACCACCATCCCTGTACTGAGGAGACAAATTGGAAACAAGTGATACAGTGGGGATGACAGAAGGGGCAGTCTCTTGGAGTAGACAAGAAAGACTGGGATTGCTTGAGCAGGTAGAGGGGTTAGCTTTGGTAAGGAGTTGGGCCACCTCATCACATGAGACAGGGTGATGGAAGAGATAGTAGCAGAAGGCACAGGAGTTATATGAGAAAAGGAAGATAGTAGGCAATGTGTGAGAAAATCAAGAACACCAATTTGGCTACTTATTTGTGAATATATGTTAAGACCAAAAAGGTAGGTTGGAGTCAAGTTATGAAAAGATTTAAGTTACAAAGGCAGCCACTGGAGTATATTGAGTAAGAAAACACTATGGTTACTTCTATGTTTTAGGAATATCATTCTGGTAGATGGTATATTAGATAGAGTGCTGGGCCTGGGGTCAGGAAGACTCATCTTTAAGAGTTCAAATCTGACTTCAGATACTTACTAGCTGTGTGACCCTGGGCAAGCCACTTAAACCTGTTTGCCACAGTTTTCTCATCTGTAAAATGAGCTGGAGAAGGAAATGGCAAACCGCTCCAATATCTTTGCCAAGAAAACCCCAAATGGGGTCATGAAGAATCAGACAGGACTGAAACAACTGAGCAACAACAAGCAATGTGGAAGGTCGAGGTGAATCAACATTAAACAACATATATACTTACATGCCCCTAATTTTCTTATTGCAAGGCCAGGGCTATTTAAGGTCTTTTTAAAAATTTTTTTTATTTTTTTGGTGAGGCAATTGGGGTTAAGTGACTTGCCCAGGGTCACACAGCTAGTAAGTGTTAAGTGTCTGAGGCTGGATTTGAACTCAGGTCCTCCTGACTCCCAGGCTGGTGCTCTATCCACTATGCCACCTAGCTGCCCCTATTTAAGGTCTTTTTTGACAGACAAATCCACAGAAGGTGTTTAGGCATACCTCCTGAGAGCATTCATTGATTTTACAAAATACAGCAGTAAAATAAACTAAAGTCACATGGTCCAGTTAGTTCTATAGTAACAATGTTTTGACTCACTTAGAAATAATCAATCAATCAATAAACATTTATTAAGCACCTACTATGTGCCAGGCATTGTACTAATCCGTGAAGGTACAAAAAGAGATAAAAGCCAGTGCCTGCCCTCAAGCCGACGAGCTGTGAGGCATGGATAGAATCATAGATTTCAGAGCTAGAAGGGACTTTAGAGGTAATTTAGTCCAAACCCCTTATATTAAAGATGAGAAAACTGGAAACCAGAGAGGGTAAGTGACTTGTTTGCTACTTACATATAATAAGTAACAAAGCCAAGATGCTAACACAGTTCCTCTGATGCCCAGTCCAATGCTGTTTCCATTATACCCCAGTATTATCCTTTTGTTCTTTTATTGGCACAACCTCTCTTTTTCCTCTCTCTTCAAAGCTACTTTATGGCTTTACTCCTCTCTCTCTCCTCTCTGATTCTCTTTCTTTTACTTCTCTTTCTCTTTCTGTCTCTGTCTTTTTAAATATAATGGTAAAATTCTTAAATCAATTGAACGAAGTACTGCATATTAAATGTAACATTAAAATATCATTATTACTTTATATTTCTGAAGAAACTTCATATATAGGTCATATACTAGATAATATTAGCTTTCTTTTAAACACTGATTACATGTAGATTTAAGAATAAGTTTCAGAACAGTTTTCACCTTTGTCTTTGTTTTCTTAGTGTTTGCATAATACTTGGAACATAGTATCTGGTGCTCAATAAAAGATCATTCGTTGTTTTTTGAATCAACAAATATTTTTAATCACTTTTGTAAGACTTTTCATTAATGCTGTATTTCTTAGTTTTATTAGTCCTAATGCTTTTGTTATGACATTAATGTGTGGCAGAAAAATTACTGGTGAGTACAAGCAGTAGCTCTTAGGAGAGATTGTTAGTTTGCTGAAATTGGAATAGGAAAGCATTTGACTCCTTGGGCTAGAGCCTAGAATAGTTAAGTGGGTGGAGGCTCACCTTTAATAAATAAACCCAACCCTCTTCTCTGCAAGTCTTGGGCATATTTATCCTTAATGACTGCACCCACCCAGAAAGATAAAGGAGGCCTTGAAACCCAGCTGAGTTCAAGTCATAACAGATTGGAGGAAAAAAGTATGACTCATGTACCTGGGAAGTTGAGTGGCCACCACTGGAAATATTATAATGGATTAACTGAAGTTTTAAATCAGCCTTTCAGAGACTGTTCCACACCAGGCTGAGGGAGATGATGAAGTGAGAAACAGGACTTGTAAAAGAAAGATGACTTTGTGCAAGAGAAACACAGAAGGTGGAGCTAAGAGCCCTTACACCATGAATATGTGAATGAGTTAGGAGTCATTTTGTCTTAGGGAAAAACCTGTCAAACTGCTAGATATTTTAAGAAAAGTACATATGTATATGCACTCCTTTTCGGGATTACATTTAATTAAAAAAAAAAAAGACAGTTGAAGATAAGAATTCTATTTTGAAAGAGACCTATTTAGACTATGGTGCTTATTTTTTTTTTTTTACTATATTACCCTTATTAACAATAAAACAGTATATTAGACTAAAAATAATTGGAAATAACCCTCAAAAGCAAAAGACTAAAATTAGCCTTTTCTACATTCTCATCACTAAAGCTAAAAAAGTTAAGAAAGAATATGGTAAAATAATCAGATATAACTGAATTTATCCAGAACTTATCCCAGCCTTATTGTAAATAATTTTTGTAAAGTGTTCATCTATTTCCCTTAATTGGTAATTATTACAGTGTACAGAACACAATTTAATCTTGGACCTTACAGTGCTTCAAAGTCATCATTGTTAACCATGATTCTCATAGTTTAGTTTTATAGATGAAGCTGTAGGAGATTGTGTTGAATTCATGTTTAGCCCAGGATATACTCTGAAGTTTTAGGCCTGTTTTATTTAAATCTCTGATATTACCTTGTTTTCTTTTTTAAAAAAATCAATTCTAGGGTAGATGGGTTGTGCAGTGGATATAACACTGGCCCTGGAATCAGGAGAACCTGAGTTCAAATCCAGCCTCAGACACTTGATACCTACTAGTTGTGTGACCCTGGGCAAGTCACTTAACCTCAATTGCCTCCCCCTTCCCCCCGACAAAAAATCAATTCTATAAATATTTATTAAACACTGTATGTACAAGACACTATTCTGGGTGCTAGGGATGTAAGAATAAAAGTTTGGTATAGAAAATTAATTTCAGTATTTAAAGGTGTGGGGACCAATTTTTAATTGGAGAGTGTTAGCTAAATGACTTGCTGCAATATTGGGGCAAGGAAGGAGACTGGCAGCCTCCCTCAAAACAGAGCAGGATTTATTTAACAAGAACGAACTTAAAAACACACACACACACACACACACACACACACACACACACAAAGAGGTTCAGTAGGATCAAGGGAAAGGAAATAAAGTGGGGAAAGGGAAATTATACAACCTGAATAACACCACCGCCCAGGAATCAACTGCGAATACACAGCAGCGTCCTGTTGCCTTCCAGCTTCCAACTAGAATGGTGCATCTCCTTCTTCCCAGCAGACCCCAGACAGCCCTCAGTCAATTGGCTGGCTGCTCTGACAGTCACATAACTGCCCTCACTAGGCTTCCAATCATTATAATTTTGCCAGGCCCATGTAGGTGTTGGTGAGTGGTGATGACGTGAGGTGTCAGCACCATGGCAACGGCTACAACCAGTGGGTGGAGCACCATGCTGTTTGTGGAGCCCCAGAGGCCAGTGCACATGCCAAGGTTTTTTAAAAAAAATTCTAGCCAAAAGATGGGGTCATAAAAACCTCAAATAACAATTAATTCTTTACTTTCCCCCCTTTGTTTCATCAGGAAACATGGGGTGTTTCCTTGATGGAACAATAAATAAATAAAAAAATAACAAAGGATATTTGAAGGACATCTTTGAGTTCCTATTAATCGACTCTTTTGGAGTATTTATATCTAATAATAACTAGAACTTTTAATGTGGAAAAAAAAAACCACGACCCAGAATATTCTTCTTGCTGGTATTTTAAAACTTTTTCCCTATCTTCCTCCCCCTCCCCAGTGTCATATCTTGACTCCTAAACTATCTTATCCAATTTAAGTTTAGTATCTACATGTTACATACTTTTTCTGTGGAATAATTTTATGCAATTTTAATTCTAATTTTCAAAACAATTCAAAGGTTAAAACCCCCCAATATTCCTTCACTTTTCTCCCTATTTCTAATATGGCATTAGTTGCTATTATTTAGGTTCTAGTTTTCCCCCCACTTTTTCTATTAATAATAACCAAATGTGATAGTAAGTTTAGTCATCTCTATAAAATCCTGATGAAATGGCTCAAAATTATTTATTGCAGCCATTCTGAAGTGAATGTTAACTCACTTGAAGCATATTTACTATAATCTGCCAAGCATGCAGTTAACATAGGCAGAATATTAACTAGAAAATTTCAGGCAGTTAACTTCATGTAGGTTATTCATTTTTCCAACATATAGTTCCCTATCAGCTTTACAGTTTAACTTTCAAACTTTTTTTCTCTTTTCCCAAGAAAATAAATAATGTTGTGAGATCAAAGATCTAATTTACTAAATAAAGCATCTTTTCAGAACTTCCATTTTCTCCTTCAGGACACCAAAACTGATTTCAGTAAAAGTAAATTCGTTCTATCTAGGAGTGAGGAATATTCTCAGGCTTGCATATTTAAAATGTTTGAACATTCTAAAACATTTATCTCTTCTTTTATTGAATATGTCTAAATTTCTACCATTTTTAGGATGGCTTCAGACTTTAGGTGTATGTTGATTGCTCTTTGTTGTGCAGGACCCCAGTATATGGCTGTCCATCAATCAGCACTCCAGCTGCTACTTCACTGTTATTATGTATGTGCCTGATTATCATCTGGGAGTAATGATGCATTAATGATCTAGCTTAGTGCATATTGACTTGACCAGGACCCTGCCTCTGCTTTCCCTTCATGTTGCTTCATTTATCCATGTTTACTCAAGATCATCATTTCAACATAAAATTTAATTAGATTTGCAAATTCATAATCAAAGCAGAAACTTTAATTGTATGTCATATTGCTGGGTTTTCTATCCAGTCTCTAGATCCAACCCTTCCTAAGGTAGATACTCTTTTTGAACTGAAGTTTGGTTTTTTTCTTTTCGGTTTCCTAGCCAGCACACAGGAGTAGTAGAGAGGACTAAATTAAAAATTCAGTATCTTATTAAAGGATTTCTGTTTCCCCATGAAACAAGAGCTGGCCATATGTAGTTAATTCATGATATTACTAGGGCTTATTGTACAAACAAGTAATTTTTATGGTCACACCTGTATGAGTGTGATCATTCCTCTAGGATATCAGGAACTACACTCTTGTGGATGATCCCCAAACTTCACTCTACCTGACAGTGCATGCCCAAAAGTGTCCCTTAAGCAGGGCATTGTGAAAATATGCCAGAGTATATATTTGCCACAAATCTATTGTCAGCAGTGTTGGGGAGAAGGGGGGAGGGGGACAGATATGCCTCAGACACCATCGCACCTCTCTTAGTAACTATGTTTCGTTTTCAAAGTCTCTGTTTCTGTTTTTGTAACTGAGACCTGCCTCTCAACATGTCCAAAACAAAATTATATTTTCCCCTAAATGACGTTTTTCATGAAATTCTCTCAAATTCTTAGCTGTAAAATCATGATCACCTTTTCGCTTTAACTCAACCCAGATATCAGATGCTAAGTCTTGTCAGATCTACTTCCACAATATTTCTTGTGACATGGGGTTGGGACATATCGAGGAATTAAGGGACTATTAAAGTTTAAACTGGCCAACTAGCTATCAGGACAGACATGCCTAAGAAGTAAGGGAGATAAGCCCAACAGGCATGGCTTCTGCCTGATGGGTGTTAAGGGACATAGATAACTCCAGAAGTCAAGACTACCACCCCTCACTCAATCCTTTCCCTACCCCCAGTAGGAACTTTCCATAGTCAGGGGATCATCCCATTGGTCCCCCCACCATCTGTCCTCTCTAAAGGCCTGTCTTTTGTTGGAAGAGTAAGATGTCTCCTCTCCTCAAGGGCAATCTTTGAATTCCCTCTTGGTCACTTTCTCTAGTGCCCAAATAAAAGATTATTTTATTCTAATTGGATAGTGTGCAAGAGTAATTCTTGTTTTTTTTGTTTTTTGTTGTTTGGTGAGGCAATTGGGGTTAAGTGACTTGTCCAGGGTCACACAGCTAGTAAGTGTTAAGTGTCTGAGACCAGATTTGAACTCAGGTCCTCCTGACTCCAGGGCCGGTGATCTATCCACTGCACCACCTAGCTGCCCCAAGAGTAATTCTTTCTTTCTTTCTTTCTTTCTTTCTTTCTTTCTTTCTTTCTTTCTTTCTTTCTTTCTTTCTTTCTTTCTTTCTTTTCTTTCTTCCTTCCTTCCTTCCTTCCTTTCTTTCTTTCAATTTTCAACCTTTGTTTAGATAAGATTTCCAATTTCAAATTTTTTCTCCCTTCCTCCCCTCCCTGCCCCCCTCCCCTAGACAGCAGGTAATCTGAAATTTAACATTAAACATATTTCTGAATTAGTCATGTTATACAAGAAGAATAAGAGCAAGAAGGAAAAACTTCAAAAAAGAAAAACAACAGCACCAAAAACAAAAGAGATAGTATGGTCCAATCAGCGTCCATATTCCACAGTTTCTTTTCTTTTTTTTTCTGGATTTGGAGAACCTTTTTCATCATGAGTCCTTTGGGACTTTCTTGTACCATTGGATTGGTGAGAAGAATCTAGTCTATCACAGTTGATCAACACACAATGTTGATGACACTGTGCACAATGTTCTCCTGGTTCTGCTCATTTCACTCATCATCAGCCCATGCAAGTCTCTCCAGGTTTCCCAAGAGTAATTCTTTAAAGATGAATACCTAAGGACCCCCACCACCTATTTCCCCCATGACACTTCCATCTGTACCCTTCTCTACCCTAGTCTAAGTCCTCATTCACCTCATTTTTGGCCTATTGCAATGGCTTCCTAGTTATTCTCCTTGCTTCAAATTTCTCCCATTTCCAAGCCATCCTCCTAACAGTTATCAAAGTGATTTTTCTATAGCGCAGGTTTGACCATGTTACTCCCCCCTCATATGATTAACTCCAGTGACTCTCTATTACCTCTATGATTGAACATAAATTCCTCTACTTGGTATTTAAAGACTTCGTAACTTGGCTCTAACTTAGGTTTCCAGGCATATATTACTCTCTATCACACACTCTATGGTCCAGCCAAACTGACCTTTGTGACAAGTAAAATTAAATGTGGTCGCCTTATTTCTGTCCCAAGTTTGGGGAAAATTAGCTGGGGTTTCTAATATATTTGTTACTTATAAATTAGAAGCCTTAGCACCAGTTTTGGGGCATTAATCATTTATTAAAGCACACCAAGTATTAATAAAAAGAGAACACCTGGGCTAGAAAGTTAAGAAAAGGCATATCTAGCTTAAAGCTCCAGCCTGGCCTGCTTCTTCCTCTAAGTCCTCCACCACAAGCCTCTTTGAAAGCCAAACTGAGAGTGGTAGCTTCCTCTGAGTCTGGAGGAGAGGCCGTCCTTACACACTGCTTCAAGCTAATTGGTTAGCATCACCCAAATCCATTGGTTCACTGGACTTGATGGTGGTCCTGTGTTGAGATCAGAGTTCACACCCTCTGAGAACACACCCTCTTGAGGGCCAGGCAGGTGTGGTTTTAATTGAATTAACTTTAAGTGAGTTAATCAACAAAGTCAGTCAATCCAATCAATCTCCCCCCCCCAAAGCAATTGGGGTTAAGTGACTTGCTAGTTAAGTGACAAAGCTAGTAAGTGTCAAGTGTCTGAGGCCAAATTTGAACTCAGGTCCTCCTGAATCCAGGGCTGGCGCTTTATCCACTGTGCCACCTAGCTGCCCCAATCCAATCAATCTTTTTTTTTTTTTTTGGTAAGGCAATTGGGGTTAAGTAACTTGTCCAGGGTCACACAGCTAGTAAGTGTCAAGTGTCTGAGGCCGGATTTGAACTCAGGTACTCCTGAATCCAGGGCCAGTGCTCTATCCACCACACCACCTAGCTTCCCCCCCCAATCCAATCAATCTTAATCCAATCAATCCCCTCCTGGGTCCTTTGGGATTTCCAAAACCCATTATTTTCTCACACCTTCTTGTTCCTCAAAGAGGACACTCTGCCTCCTGTTTCTATATACTTGTGAAGTGGTTGTCTCCAGCACCTGGAATGAAATCCTCCTCCTCATCTCTCTCTTTTTACAACACAATTTCCTTCAAAGCTTAGCTCAAGTGTTAGTATGTACATGAAACATTTCCTGATCCTCATAGGTATTAGTACCTTACCCCCTACCACTCAGCACACAATTACCTTGTATTTATTTTGTATATATTTTGAAATGTATATACTGTCTCCCCTAAAGAATATAAGCTGCTTGAGTATAAGGACTGTTTCATTCTTCTCTTTGTATCCTCGGTGCACACACACATATACATACCTACATACACATATATACATATATATTTAAAAATACCAAATTTGTGTGTATATACATATACATATACACATACACATACACACACACACACACACACACACACACACACACCCAAAATATCCCCAACAAGTGCCTGGCCTATAATAGGCATTTAGCTTGTTGATAGATAGATTGATTAATATGATATTAGCTCCCTCTTTCTACTATCTGTGTCAAGATAAGAGGCTCTATCAGATAGTCACAGTCTTATCAAAGGGAACAAAAATACCTCTCATATAATATAATTGCATTACATTTCCCTTCATCCTTTTTTCATTATTTCATAAACAATTAAACCAATAGTGATTATGGGAATTTTCTTTTTCAGGGATATATGCCTTTATTTACTCTCTCAAAGCACCAATAGAAAAATGTATAAAGAAATATTTGATTAGGGAGAATTAGAATGTTGACAAACTATATTTTGGTTCCACTAATAAAGTGTCTGCTTCACTCAAGTAAGTTTAGCTTCAACAGACATGCCTATTGTTCTTAGTCCAGCTCATCAAGTCAAGCAGCAACTTGTCAGAAGCATTTGGGTACCAAACAGCTTAATGCTATTATATGAGGGGAGTTCTGTCCTCTAGCCTCTCTTCTCTGTAGAAGAGTATTGGGAATAAGCTTCAGAGTATGCCCCACTTCCCCACCAAATTCTAGTTCATGCCTGAAATTCCTTATCCAGGACAAAGCCTTTAATCCCACAATTAGATAGCTTCAAAATGCAAGTACCTTTAGGGGAAAACACTGATTTAAACTATGTCAAACCAAGTTAAAAAGAGCTGTTAATAGATATTTTGTAAAGAGCCATAAGAGGGAAGAAAGAGGGGGAGGCTAGTGGAGTTTTGAAAGTAATGAAGGATACCAGAAAAAGAGGAAGGCAAAGAATAGATAGAAGGACAGGTGGAAAGCTTTGAAAACACACTTATCTTTTGCATCATTCTGTCTTGGACCAACCCTATGTGTGCAGAGACAGAGGAAGGAACTAGTATTGTGAAATGCCTGTGATGGCTACTGATTACCATGCCACTTTCAAAACCAAACCAAACAACAACAACAAAAAAACCCTACCATAGCACACTGAAGAATATAGACAAATATGCTGGTACATTTCCAAAAAAGAGCCTTTATAGAGGCTATATAACTGAATTTGAATTTCACTGGTGTAGATTTGAATAAGCAGTTCACAATATGCCCCCATAAGGCATCCCTCTCTCTTTTCCATAATAAAATCTTCTGGTCCTTGAAAAAGATACCTAATTGCTTTACAATCATCTTTGGTACAATCAACTAACTTGCTAGGCCAATATTGGCAAGGTCAAGTTGGAACAGAGATATGACTAAAACAATAGTCATTTCTATTATGACTCTACTGTGGGAAAGTAGGGAATGTTAATGATAACTTTGACTTTTGCTGTTGGAAAATGTATAAATACATAAAATTGTATAATAATAATAATAATAATGATAGCTTAACATTTATAGAGCACTTTATTGTTTGCAAAGAACTTAACTGAAGAATAGAGAGCATTTTTTAAAATTCCTTTGCTTGCTATACTAAGCAGGGTGTGGAGGAAAGGAGCTCCAAGATCTTTGTCTCTGTCTCTCTGTCTCTGTCTCTCTCTCTGTCCCTTTCTTTGTCTTCCTGTCCTCTGTCTGTCTCTACTTCTCTGTCTCTTTCTTTGTCTCTGTCTCTGTCTGTTTCCCTGAAAATAGGCTTGCGGATGGGATCGGAGTAGGTAATTCACTCTGTATTTTTCTCTCTTTCAGGGATCTCCCAACATTTCCCAGGGGCCATGATAGTTGACAACTCATTCTTCTCTCTTTGCCTAACCAAGAGTTTCAAAGTATTGTCCCACCACCACCATCCCCAGTGAGAATGATCCAAAGGGTCTTGAGAAAGGCATCTTTATGGTTCTGTGGCTATTTTCCAAGAGATACTTTTCTTAAAGTTGGCATCCTCCACTTTTGTTGCCAAGCTTCTATGTGTGCATGCATGGGGGCGGCTAGGTGGCGCAGTGGATAAAGAACTGGCCTTGGATTCAGGAGTACCTGAGTTCAAATCCGGCCTCAGACACTTGACTTACTAGCTGTGTGACCCTGGGCAAGTCACTTAACCCCCATTGCCCAGCAAAAAAACAAAAAAACAAACAAAAAAAAAAGATGTGTGCATGCATGAGGTCTTCAGCTTTCTTGTACTTTAACTCTACTCATGCTTGAATCTTCTCTGCATAATGTGTGGAGCATCAGTTGCTATTATAACGTGTTAAAATTTAGTTCCTCATCAAAGTACTTATTTGAGTTAATTTATGAATAATTATTTGCATCTTTGTCTTTTAACTATACTTTACTCAAAGCAATCAATTTAGAATTTTATTCTGTATATTTAGCAAATGTACTCTTGTAGCATTGGTCACTATATCCCTCTGTGAAGTATCAGAGGTAATCAGTGTGAGGGGCAGGGGGAATTTGATTATTCCACCCCATCCCTATTCCCTAGCTCATTTGATGTCATCATAGATGGCAAGGTGCAAAATATACAAATATGGGCCAACCTGATCTGCTAAATTCTCTGCTAACAGACTAGCAACCATGAATAAAATAGAAAAGCTTTCAATTAGGACAGAATAGCAAAGTAAATAAGAAGAGAAAGCTTCCTCTTCACAAAGTGTATAGTCTCCCACAGATTCTCATCCAGGATTAGATAACTAGCACTGCTAGGGTTGAATCCAAGCTGGAATATCTTCCAGGTCTTAGACTATTGATCCAAGAAATTAGTTGTATTCTGTTCCATAAGTACTTTCCCTCTATGTTCTTGAAGGTGCTGCAGTAGTTTCTATTACTTGCTTGAGCTGTCTTCATCTGCTTGGGCTTCTTCTTCCTCAAGAAGCTTATATTCTATTGGGGAAAAGAACATGTATATATGTGTATATAAAATAAATAAAAGCTAAGGGGGAGAGGTTAAGGTTCATCCAGCAGTTGAAGGAATCAGCAAAGGCTTCAGGTAGAAGTATTTATAATGTGCCAGGCAGTGTGCTACGCACTGGGAATACCCCCCTCTTCCCCAAAAAAGGAAAGAAAAAGAAAAAAGAAATAGTCCCTGCCCTCAAGGAGCTTACATTCTATGTACAAGTTTATAAAAAAAAAGAGTGAATATATGCAAAATAAAGACATGGCAATTTTGTGGGAGGAGGAATTAGAGTTGAGAGGAATCAGGAAAGGCCTCATATAAGATGTGTTGCTGAAGTGGAGTTTTGAAGGACATGAGGAGAGTTGAGAAGGGAGTATATTCCAGGCACAGGGAAAGTCAATGCAGAGCCATGGAGATAGGACATGAAGTGTCATATGTGGGAATCATTAAGCAAGTCACAATATAGAATGCATGATTTTGGATCATAGATTTCTAGTGAGAAGGAACTCGAGAGATCATCTAGTACAACCTCCATATTTTATAGAGGATGGAAATGATGTCTAGAGGTTGTGATGGCCTCCAAATCACATGGGTATTAAACAACAGAGCCATGGTTCAAATTCTGATCTTCTGTTTACTTCTATTGCCAAATTCCTTTTACAAATGCATTTTAGACATTTCTAGAAAGTATTTTTCATTGTATTTTGTAAGAGATTTTTTTTGTCTCAAAATTCTTTTTCTCAAGTCATCATGGAAACTGGAGTTGAGCAGGAGTAGTTGAGGCACTCATTCCCATTGAAGAGAGATCTCCATCATGGAATAATCTAACACTTTCCTGCCAGCCCTAATCTTAAATTAGCTTGAATTGAAATTGTTTTATTTCTTGGTTTTTCTGGAAAAACCATGCTGAACATATTTCACACAATATCATAAATTCCTTATCATGCTGGTTCTAATGTTATGGCAATTTTATACAAAATTTATAAATTTGGGGCAAGATTTAGCTAAGGTAGGTATAACCTGAATCCTGGTCATTTGGGCTTCTTTCACTGAGAAAAAATAAAGATATATATATTTATTTGTTGGGTAAATATAAGGTTTCATATATGACAAGTATTTTTGTTTTTGTTGTTCGGTCATTTTTTAGTCATGTCCAACTCTTTGTCACCAGTATAAAATCTTTTAAATATAAGGTGCTTTTAAGTACCTCTTATTGCTAATGGACCTTCTTTTTTTTTGGCAACAATGAAGTAGTAATTTTGCTATCTGTATTGGGCACAATACAGCTGCTTTGGCAATGCCTTGGTTCATTCCTTCCTATAGATTCCTTCTCTATTTCCTTCATAGGCTTTATTTTGAGACCTATATATGGATCATATTACTTATTATTCTTCTACATGAGACTCTTGAAATCTGTTTCTTTCATATTTGCCTATAACTTTTTTCCTACCCTTAGAAAACTGACTGGCTTATCTCATGAGTTACAGTGAGCTCCTCATCATTGAAACTGTTTATATAGACAATAGTTGATCTGAGAGAGGATTCCTGCACTGTAAGAGGGGTTGGATAATATGACCTTTAAAAGGTTTTTTTTTTTTTTCCAACTTTGTGATTCTCTGAATATGCTTTATAAAAATAATAATAGCTCATATTAATGTAACACTTTAAGGTCAGCAAAGCACCTTATGTAGGTTCTTTCATTTGATCCTTACAACACCAACAATAGCAAAGGCTAACATTTATATGGCAGTTTAAATCTGCAAAGCATTCTAAACATATTATCTCATTTGATTCTCAAAATAACTCTGTGAAGTAGGTGCTATTATCCTCCCATTTTACAGATTAGTAAAAATGAGACTTAGAGGGACAGGCTAAGTGCCTAGGGTTATGTAGCTAGTAAGGGGTCTGAGACAAGATTAGAACTCAGACCTTCCTAAATGAATTGTGATGCTAAATGAAGCAAAATATCTCAGTTCCTAGTGTTCAAAAAATACTTGTAGCTTGTGTTTTGTTGGTTTATTTGAAATGTACCAGAAGTAGAATTCTCAAAAGAGGGGATACTGTTACCATTTATATTAGTGTCAAACTCTGCCAGTGGGCTGCAAGTAGCTATAAAACTCCTCAGTGCAGCATAAACGAGATTAAATTGTAACAGGGAAATGTTTAACAAAATATATTTAAAATATACTACAACATAGATAATGTTAATTTGTGGCTTTCTAAGTCAACATAGAGCTAGCAGGGATCAATTTCTGTTTGAGGTTGACACCAATGATTTAAACAAATTACACTATAGATCAGAAAAAAATATCTTTATTCAAGTTAGTATCAATACCACAATTACTAATAATAGAATGATTATATCTATTGTATAGTTTCATTATGAGAAAACAAATGATTGTCCACTTATCCAAAATAAATATAAAAGTATGTTCATTTAATTACAAAATATACTTAAATAAATCACTCAACAGATGGTTAACAGTCTGTTGAGTGTTTTATTTAGCAAGTTGTATTAGCAAGTTTTGTTGCTTAGATATTTTTGAAATGATTGAGTGACTAAGAAAAAAAAAGTCTCTTTTATACCATGCTGCACCTTCCCTGAACTGCTTTTCATAATATGAGGATATAGAGTCATATAAGGTAATTGTTGCCCTTTTTGGCACTGGAAAAATACTCTGTATTTTTGTAACACTTCTTTCTTTTAATACAACTTCTCTTTCTATTTAACCCATTCTAGTATTTGGCTAATTATCTTTTGTGACTGGGACTAACACAATGGCCTCTTTGTATTAATTTTATAAGATGGAATTCCTAGTAGACACTGTACTAAAAAAAAGCCCCAAACTTTTATGTTGTTAAGAAAAGAAGGATAAAAGGAAGGAAGGAAGGACGAAAGAAAGGTATTCTTTATTTTATTATTTGACAACATGGTACGGTGGCACTGGATTTGGAGTCGAGAAGACCTGGTTTCTAATCTGGTTTCTGCCACTTACTACCTCTGTGGCCTTGAGCAAATCACTTAACCTCTTTGGTTGTCCATTTTAAAATTGGCTTCTATAAAATGACCTGTTGGACTAGATGACTTTCAAGATCTAAGTCTATGATGCTATGGTCTTATGTTTGAGTGAAGAAACAGACTTTAATTGTAGCAAGTCTGAGGTTGTTCAATGTGAGGGAAGATGTTACAAGCAATAATTATGCAAATAATTATTGACTTGGAAATTGGTTGCTTTAGTTAATGTGGGTGGGGAGGAGTTACCTCCTCTCCTCTTCACTACTCATCTTTTAAATAATTTCTCCAGCACTTTGTCCTCTTCCTTCTTTTAATCAATTCTCCCGGGTGACCCTTTCTAGGTTCATGTTATATAGTGACCTGAACATTTTCGGATCCTGTTCTGGCTTGTTGAAGGTAACAGGGCCTAACTTCTCCCATTGAAGTTTTTGAGGAGCATCAAATAAACTGGCAACTCATTATAGTTCTCAGTCTCTATCCCAACTTACTTTAAATTTACCCCTATGCCTCCTAATCAATATTTTACATTGCAATGAAATTAACATTCAATTGTTACCATAGCAACAGATTCTAATTCAAAGGATTAGATTATAAACTCTTTTTTGATGCCAAATCTTTACTGAAAGAATTTGCTGCTGCAAAAATCTGTTTATAGCAGAACACAATTTCTGAAAACATATTTAAACAGAACTTAATGTTTTAAAGTAACTTTAAAGGTTTTCACTGTAGAAACTAGCTACAATTATATAGAAAACTGCATTTTGGACATATTTTTATAGTAGCTTCTTAGGTTCTATTATTTGAAATTAAAGAATATGGTAGTACACAATGTTAAATTTCAACTTCTGGCATTTTATAATATTCAGGAGTTAACCTTTAACATGAGTGTCATGCAATGTTTTCTCTGCCCTAAGAGCCTTCTGATCTTCATTGTGTGTGACATTAGGATTCTCTAGGATTCCCAGTTTTCTTCTCTATAAAATGAGGGGGTTGGAATAGATAATCCCTGAGTCCCCTTTCCATTTTATATGACCCTTGTATGATCTTACAATGCTTCATCTTTTCTTTAAACTCTCTATGACCCTTGTATGATCTTACAATGCTTCATCTTTTCTTTACACTCTCTACTTTAGAAATCTCATTCATTCCCCTAGTTTCAGTTGCCACTTTGACTCAGATAATTCCTAAATTTACATTCCCAGTCTCGATCTCTCTTATGTGCTCTAGCCCTTTCAGGATATTTCCATCTGGATGGCTCACAAACAATTCAAATTCAACATGTCCCACACCCAGCTTTCTATATTTCCCTAAACTTGCTCCTTAAGATACTCCACTGGCTTTGTTTGTGAAACTGTTGTTTGGACTCATAATTCTCTCTCTCCCTTCCCCCCCCTCTCTCTTTCTTTCTCTCTCACACACACACACTTACACACACACACACACACACACACACACACTTTTTGAGCTTACATCTTTCCAATTATTCTCTTTTACCTTGTGGAGATTATGAGGGTCTCAGAATGGTGCCATGCAGACAGAGCGTCTATTAGGTGTCCCTCCTTTATTGCTCCCCAAAAGTTGATTCTGTTGAATGATAGGGCATTAGGATTTAGAACCAAATACTGTTTGGGGCCTTGATACACCTTTCAACATACCTGTCTTCACTTAGCTCCAGTACCTACACTTTCCACGCTCCCATAAATGAAGGCTTGCTTACCTTGGGGGCAATCCACTCTCTGGGAATGTGCATCTAAGGAAATGACTAAGAAATCCTTGGGGATAGGCATCCAAGAGCTCTCACAAACAATTTAATCTGACTCACAATCACATTACTTACCTCTCATCCATGAACTTGTTAGTATTCTCTGCATCAGCTCAATCACTATAATGGCTGTGTAAACTCCACATTTCCACACAAACAGCCAAGGGGTCATCAGACCTTTCTCTGTCATGCCAAAGAATTACCAGTTACCAATTACAGTTACAGCAAGCTCTTTTGCCTTCCAAGCATAGTTATCTGCCTTTCAAATGGGCATCTAACGAATGTATTATCCCCTGTATTCAAACCTTTTGAGTCATGAATGAATGAATGAATGGATGGTGAACAAATGAATGGAAAAACATTAAGTGCTGGTTATGTGGCAAGCATTGCACTCTTGTTTGCTGTATTTCCCATTAGATAGTAAGCTCCTAAAGAGCAGGGACAGAATTTCTTTTTCTTAGTTGTATCTTTCATGATTAGCATAGTACCTGGCACATAGTAGATGCTCAATAAATGTTCATTGTATTGTATGTATCATGGTTATGAGGATGGTATGCTTTATTTGGAAAGGGACTCTATCTAATTCAGACCTTGTAATTCGCTCATTCCAAGCACTTTGCCCTGCACATAGCAAAGGCATCCTAAATATCTGTTGAATGAATGAATTGCAGTTTGGATCCATATTCCCAAAGCTTTCCTCAGTCAGAGCAGTTGTGATGACTGGGAGGGTGAGAGCAACAACACTGACAAATTGTATACATTGAGGGCAGGCAATACTGAGCCAGTAGCGTGGCCTAGGAAGCCATCAGGTAAAAGGAATTCAAAATACAGGCCCTTTCAAGAGCCAGTCTCTTGTTTTGTCCTTCCATGTGAGAGACAGTGTAGTTCATAGATAGAACTGGAGAAAGTCACAGGCAGAAGTAACATTACAGACCAAGTAGGTAGTATAGTGGATAGAATATTGGATTGCGAGGGAGAAGAACAAGGTTCAAATCTTTCCTCAAACACTCTCTAGCTGTATTAGAAAGCCACTTAATTTCTCTCAGCCTCAGTTCCTTATCTGTAAGATATGGATAATAATAAATAATATATTAAAATGAACCTTAAAACACGATATGAATGCTAGCTATTATTATGATCATTATCACCATCATCTAGTAAAATCTACTACATGATAAGAAAATGAGGCCCAGGGAGATTGACATTAAGTGAATAAACATTTTTTCCTATGTTGTTTCTCTATTATACTATTTCTTTCAAAATAGGAGAAAATTGAGCATTTCAAGTACTGTCTTTTAAATTCTTCCTCTTAGTAATTCTGAAGATTTCCATGTTCTTTTTTTGTTTGTTTGTTTGTTTGGGACAATGAGGGTTAAGTGACTTGCCCAGGGTCACACAGCTAGTAAGTGTCAAGTATCTGAGGTTGCATTTGAACTCAGGTCCTCCTGAATCCAGGGCCGGTGCTTTATCCACTGAACCACCTAGCTGCCCCTCCATGTTTGATTTTTGTTTGTGATGTTTAAAATCTAAATTGTGGTCACCTTAAATTAGAAGATTTAGCACCAGTCTTTGGGCATTAAACATTTATTAAAGCATACAGATATTAACGTGGAGTTCAGAAAGTTAAGGAAAAAGCCTATCTAGCCTAGAGTTCCAGCATGGTCTGGTTCTTCTTCAAGTCCTCTTCCACAAGCCTGCTTTAATCAGGAACTCTCCAGCAAGCTGATTGTGGAAGCTTTTTATAGGTCTGGAACAGAGGCAGTCCTTACACACTGCTTCAAGCTGATTGGTTGGCATCATCCAAATCCATTGGCTTTGAAGGTGTTCTCAAGTTGAGTTCACAGTCTAGCTTCTGAGAACAATACCTTCTTAAGGGCTAGCCAGGTGTGATTACAATCTAGTTAACTTGAAGTAGGCTAATCAGCAGTCAATCACTCTCACTTGATTCAATCAGTTTAGATTAATCTCCAGGTGGGTCTTTGAGTATCTGCGAAATCCCATTATTTCATCACATGTTGTTGTTATTGTTGAATTTAGCACCCATTTAGTCATTTGGTCTATTAATCACAACAACAACAGACTGTGTGGTATATTGAATAGAGAACTGGTCTTAAGGTATGGAGACATGGGTTAGAGTTCTGCCTCTGACAAATGTTTATTACATAACCCTGGCCAAGTTATTTAATATGCCCTGGGCAACTGTCTAGGGACTCCCTAGGGCTTATGGGTTGCATAGCAGGTGCTTCTCTGCTCTGGTAGAGGGAGTTTCCTTGCTAGAATTCCTTATACCAATGAAATTGTAAGTCCACTCCCATAATAATAATATGATTATATAGCATGTTGTGGTTATAAGTTTCTTCATATGATCAAATGAGACAATATTTGTTGTGTTTAGCACAGTACCTGACACATAGTAAATGATTAATGAATCCTTGCTCCCTTCCCTTCATATATTATACAATTTGATCATCATAACAGCACCCTGGAAGACAATCAGGTACAGTGGAAAGAGGTAGTATAAATGTGATTATCCCCTTTTTACATATGAAGAAAAAATTTAGGTTAAGTAACTTCTCCAAGATCACAAAGTAAATTGTTGAGCTGGGCTCAAACCCAGCTTCAAGTTTAGTGCTTTCCACTAACTACATCATTGTAGATTCTGCCCATAGCACAGGTAGCCAGTCATAAATTTGGTTTTTTGTCAGTTAACTTTGTTTTAATTAATTTAATAGCTTTTAAAACACAATTTAATGCATTGGTTACTTTGAGGGGTGCTGAGATATTCACTGATGTGGCACATTAAAGAAACGGAAATTCTCACTGGCTATATCTTCAGGGGGCAGCTGTGTGGTACAGTGGATAGACTGCCAGGTTTGAAGTTTGGAAGACTCATCTTCCTGAGTTCAAATCTGGCCTCAGACACTTTCTAGCTGTGAGACTCTGGGCAAATCACTTAACCCCGCTTGCCTCATTCAGTTCCTCATCTGTAAAATGAACTGGAGAAGGAAATAGCAAACTACTCTAGTATCTTTGCCAAGAAAGCCCTAAATGGAGTAAAAAAAAGTTACAAACGGGGGCGGCTAGGTGGCGCAGTGGATAAAGCACTGGCCCTGGATTCAGGAGTATCTGAATTCAAATCTGGCCTCAGACACTTGACACTTACTAGCTGTGTGACCCTGGGCAAGTCACTTAACCCCCATTGCCCGGCCCCCCGCCCCCCAAAAAAGTTTACAAACGACTGAAATGATTGAACAACAACAACATGCTTTCAAAGATTGATTAGTGTCAGAGTTAGAGGTCAATTTCCATGTTTGGATGCAAAAATTTTAGTTCTATGTTAAATGACACTCAAGGCAAATAGCATAGTACCATTGGGAACAAAAAGTTATCTTTTTTTTTTTTTTGTGAGGCAACTGGGGTTAAGTGACTTGCCCAGGGTCACACAGCTAGTAAGTGTTAAGTGTCTGAGGCCAGATTTGAACTCAGGTACTCCTGACTCCAGGGCTGGTGCTCTATCCACTGTGCCACCTAGCTGCCCCAAAAAGTTATCTTTTGATATTTCCATTTTGGGATTAGTTCTTCTACCTAAAAAGCTTAGTGTACATGTGTTGTCAATGGTATTGCCCTTGTGTTGTGGCAGAGATCAAAGGGTGGGGGATTTTGGCAGTGTGACAGAGGCATGGTAAAGGGAGGGATAGCATAGGGGACTGGGTTTTACCTAATGGTTTGGGGGATTTAATTCTAACCAGTTTGACAACAAATTGTTAAATTTTCATAGTGAGCATTTTACATCTCAGAAATCAGTAATCTCTACAAGTCAGGCTTGATTTATTGTTTTATTGATTGTATTGTTGATAATTCAGATTAAACTTCAAGAGTGTGCATGCATACTTTTTTTTTCCCCAGAGTTCTGTTAAACATTTTCCAGCACACAGATGATGATACCTCTATGCATTTCAGGTAAGAAAGAGTTAAAGATGAATACAAGCTTTGTTCTTGTTTTTGTAGGGAGCTTTCCACTCTTACTTTCTCTCCCTCTTTTTATTTGACTCTCATTGCTTCCAAAGGATAGGTAGAGGAGTGGAGTTCTAGTAGTGGTTTTGTCTGATGGGGATGAGAGTGGATATTGGTATATTCAGGGGCTTTGTCCTTCAGGGACTCCTCCACCAGGTTTCTTCAGAGAAGTGAGGAAATGAAGGTTCAGATGGTGAGTAGCTGTGATCATAGCAGATTTGTTGTGGGAATGAAGTGGGACCCCAAGAAACCTAAAGATCCCAGTCTGATGCCCCATTATCCCAAAATCCCCTTCCTGTTTCCAGTGCCTTGTAATCCCCTTCTCTTTCTTTGTTTTGTAAAGATACAAAAGGCCAGGTCTTCTCTTACTCCAGTGAGATAGATTTTCCATAGTGAGTCTGTCTCCTGGATATATATCCTTTCTCCTAATAAATCTTTTTATTTTACAAGATTTGTGATGAACTTCCAATTCTTTGGGAGAGCTAGTCCCCCATTCAGGTCACAAGTCCCCCTCAACATTTTGGTGCCAAAACCCAGGAAGAGTTATCAGACAGGTAAAAAGGGGCTGCTCATTTGGCTCTTGGATTCCTTGGGTTGGGTATGCACTGTGCTTCTCTCCTCTGTCAGGAACCTCGGTCTTGTTGGGTGGGCTCCCAAGGTCTGAGGTCAGAATAGACAGGCTACTTCTGGATTCCTTTTTCTCTATGGTTAGGAGATGTCCTGACAGAGTAATATTCCTCAGGTTTTTGTTGGCACCCACTTGGACACAAGTGCAATTGTCTTTCTCAATGTAGTCTAGCCCAACCCCCAATGAAGGGATAAGGAGAGAGCATTCCATGTGAACCCCCCACCCTTTGGGTGTATCCTTAAAAATTGGGGAAAATTGGACTTAGGTGAAAAGAAATAAATGATTTTCTATTGTAACACCTGATGGCCGTTACTTGCAGGAGAGAGGAGGATTAAGGTACACAGGCCTCCTGATTAGCCCCTACCATACCGAGAATGGACTAGACAGGAAGAAGTAACCTTCATTATCTCACAGTTGTTGGTTTGCTTGTGTGTTTTATGTGTGTCTTAAGTGCATTTATGTGTCTGTCAAATTTTGTAATTGTCTGTACAATCTATGGACATTTTTGGTTATAACTCATAAAGCTGATCTTAAACCCTGTCTCCTTCCTGAGCTGTGGCCAGGCTCTGAAGGTGGGGAAAGGGCAGTCTCTGACTTCAGGGATTTTGTAATGTGTAAAAGTTGCAAAAGAAAAAGATTATTTAACGTCTCTAACCATTGAACCATACTGCCCTAAGACCAGACTTTGACTTAATTATTTAACTCCTGTGAAACATGCCAATCCCTGTCAGCATTAAGGCTTGAGTTCCTCTGCTTTCTAGGGCTGGGGCTGTTATAAAGTAGAAAAAAACCTGCGCATTTTAAACCCCAACTTGTTCTGTGTAAAGAATAGAACAAAAGCACATGCAACTAGATTAAGAACACCTGATTGGTAATTAATTAGTTTTGTTTCAAGTTTTAAAAATTTCTTAATATTGCTTTAAGGTGCTATGTTTCTAAGTTTTCTTACAGTATATAATTTGGTTACTGTTAAAAAGGGAATGAATGTATTAGGAAGCTGCTGACCACATGTTCTGAAGTACCATGATTAAGAGCTTATACTGTTAACTAAGCTATTTGGAGTTACATAGATATGTTTAAAAAAGGAAAACAGGGGTTTTTTTCTACCTCCCTCCTTCCTTCTATGAAGCTGAATGAAGTGGTATCAGGTAGGTAGGTGGGAGAGAATAATTCCAGAGAATTTTATGTGATTGATAAAAGCAAGTAGAAAGAATGTTGTACCCTGTTTGCACCAACAATGTGAACAGAGAACTTGAAAGTAAAGTTTGGAAACTTTTGAGGGGAAAAAAAAAGCATACCATCACTTTAAGCGCTTACCTGCAATTATCTGGGAAGAACCAAAAAGCAATTGAGTTTGATTGGAAGATCTACTTGGATATGTATGGTCTTGAAAACTAAAGTACTGGCCAATTTTAAAGTCATTTTTAAATTGGTCTATTTGTGTTAAAATTAGAAACGACTGTAAATTATATGAGACCCCTACCTGTTTTTTTAATAGACTATATTAATTGTTTTGCTTACTCTATAAGACAGAGGAAAGGAAAAGTTGCCAAATTATTGTATAGGAAAAGACACAGAAAAAGACCTAGACTCCCCTTAATTTGTAAACTTTCCAGAAAAGAGCTTGTTATGGATTATGAAATTGCAGAACAATGAATGATCTTACTGAGAATTTGTTTGCTTATTATATAGATGTAATTTCTAACGATCTTTACACCAGGATAAGTTTAGACTTAAGAAGAAAAGGAAAAAAAACCCAAACAAGTGAAAGATGTTATGTGAAACCTCTTACATGTATGTGTCTCCTATTAAACTTTTTTGCTCATTGTAACCCCATGAAAATAGAAATTTGCTATTTAAGATAAAATATTTGGGGACTGTAATTGATATTGTTTCGAGTTTTGAATTCAGGTATAGTTGTCTGATGGATCGTTAAGTCAGTAATCCACTACTCAAGAGAATGCCCTAAGTTACTCAGAGGGAATGTGCTGCTATAGGTAGAGGTAACTGGGAAAAAAGCTGAGAGGATGATCTTGGTCTCACCTAAGGTAGGATCCTTCTGGCTCATGTTTCCCCTTGTGTTCCTGTTAAACAGGAAATGTTTCCCATCTGGCTATTCCTGAATCTATCTGGCTCCTGGTTGTTGCTTGTGACTCTTCCCTGAAATCAAACAGAGCTAAGGATGTTTTATCCTGGCTGTTATAATAATTTTCCTGCCTTTTCTTTTATAGCAGATTTCTATAATCAGAGCAAGTAGTTAGTAGAAGATATGAGCACAATACAAGTTTGTAAGATCTTACTGTTTTCTGTCTAAATGTGTGGTCACTTGATATGCCAAACAACTAGATACATTAATACTCAGGTTTCCCTGCTAATGCTTAGGTGGTATTATGATAAGCCTAAATTAACTGGGTATCTTCCTTTTTGGTTTAGAAGGAACTGAAATTCCTCCCCATTGCAAACACATTTTGATAGGGGGAGGATGTTAAATATAGTTATACATTTCATGTTTTCCATTTGGAAAGAAAAAAAGACTATTGACCTCAAAGAATTCTCCTGTGAAGCATGCATGGAAAGGAGATTCTGAGCCTACTCGAGGCTGTAAACCTGCCCAGTCAGGTCTCTGTTATGCACTGTCAAGAGCACCAAACTATCAACTCTTCCATAGCACAAGAAAATCACAGGGCAGACCTTGCTGCTAAATGGGCTGCCAGGTCTGTTCACCTGTCCACCTTAGCCCTGATCCCCTTGCCCCCTACAGTGCCCCAAGGTATCTCCCCTTCTTATACCAAGGAGAAGACTAAACAGGCTAAAATTCAAGGTTTTGTGTCTGAGGATACAGGATGGTGGCACCCTCGGTCTGGTTTGCTGCTTCTCCCAAGGAATATGATGTGGAGATTCGCAGTGGGTCTACACAATTCCACTCACCTGCGCAGGGAAGCTCTAACCACTTTTAGTAAAGTATCTCTTTACAGGCAAGGACATCTCTAATACCATCTGGGATGTCGGCAGTTCCTGTGCCCTCTACACTCAAACTAATACCACTGAGGTCCTCAAACCTCCCCCTCCCTTTAATCCAATTCAAAGATGAGAGGAACTACCAGGAGAAGATTGGGAGATAGATTTGACTCACCTACCACCTTGAAAAAAGTATAGGGTACTCTTAATAACCTCAACACCCAGCCCAGACAGGGGGCCTAGTGTTTACATGGACTCATGTTTCTCGAATTAAACCCTTTGTCCCCTCAGAATCAAACAGGGCTTGTAATCCCAATGTCTAGGAAGGAGTCTTGGGAAGGCCTGTTCGGTGGGCTAGAAAGAATTTGACCCCAAATTCTAGGGGTCCAACTAGACAACCTCTGAAGTCCCTCCCAACTCAGAGTCTTAAACCACTATAGCTACAAATTCTCCCACCTAGTCAACTGAGTTTGTGCCCATTTTAATTTTTGCATTATCTTTGGATCATAATTTCATAAATTTGAGGGCCCTTGTCCAGGTGCTCTGGGGGCCTTTTTGTGAGTTAAGGTTCTGTCAGATCACTACTAGAACTGGAAATGTTGTTGCAATTCAAGGATTTTAATTTAGCCCTTGCTTTTGTTTTTGTTTTTTTTTGTTTGTTTGTTTTTTGTTTTAGGCAATGGGGGTTAAGTGACTTGCCCATGGTCACACAGCTAGTAAGTGTCAAGTGTCTGAGCCCAGATTTGAACTCAGGTACTCCTGAATCCAGGGCTGGTGCTTTAACCACTGCGCCATCTAGCTGCCCCGTAGCCCTTGCTTTTTAAAAATTCCACCCCCCCTCCACACACACAAAGAACTTCTCATAGGGCTACTCCCTTTTTTCTTTTCAAACTTTTCAAGCCTGTTTTTTCCTTCATATTCTCTTGGGGGAAGGTGGTAACTTTGGCATAATTTTTGCAGTTTGGGTTTACAGTTAAATTTATTGGTTGACTTTGTGATGCCAGATTCACTTTGTCTTATCATCCTCCCCACACATTTCTAGTGACAGTAATGCTGATTTCCTGTTGCTTACCACCCTGAAAGGAAGGACATATATTCTTGTGAGCTGGTGTAGAATCTCAAGTTTTACTTCTGCTGACAGACACCCTGGAATGAGTATTCCTTCTCCTTGGTACCTTCATTTTTTACTTTTGACCCTTCTGCTCCTTGGGCCTATTGTTCTTACACTGCCTACTGCCTCTGGGACTGAACCATCCCACCTATGGTCACTTATCTCACCATCCTCTGGGCTCTCCCAATACCTTTTGAATTATGCACTCTCTGCTACCTGGAGTGATAATGCCCTGATTCAATTAGGAGAAAGCGGTAACTAAGACATGCCCTTTTGACTGCTAGATATGTAAGAGATACCCACAGAGTGAAGAGAAGTCTAGGCCCCTAGCTCATGGCCTTAATGCCTCTCGGCCAAATCCCAAGTCTGTACTTCAGGGAAACACCCTATCACAGGCAGGCCTCAGACCAATATTCTTGTCTCCTGGAACAATTCTTCTGAATGGGGGGGATAATGTTACTTGATTGTTAAGCTCATCCAAGGGATCTATCTGCTCCTCCAGGATGTAGGTTTATTTATGGTCATTATACGACACTCCTGGCATCTCAGGCAGGGATACCATTCTTTTTGCCAGGTTGGTCTCCCGAGGAAGCTTTTATCTCTATTCTATGGTCCTAACCATTTCTTGCCTCAGCTCCTACATCAATTATTGTCAGTATACCTTGGGTTTTATAGATCCTCATGTATCCCTATATCAGAACCCTCTGAGCCCTCTCCCTTCTGAGGAAAGGCATAGGGCAAAAGGGGGATCTTGGGACAATTTCCTGTGGTGGATCCATAAAATTGTGGCACTTGCCATTCCTTTGGTGGGCTACCTAGAACATGAAGCAGTCCTGACAAATCTGTCCTTGGCAATTAAAAAAATTTCTAACAAAACCGCTTTAGGCCTCAAGGACCTTCAAGAGTCCCTAGATTCTTTGGCCAGTGTAGTAATGGACAATAGTATAGCCTTAGACTATTTACTTACTGCCAAAGGTGGGGTATGCAAGGTTCAGAATATTTCGTGCTGAAGGTATATCATGGCAGACACTCACAGACAATTATTCTCCAGCTTTCCATCCTGGATTTCTTGGTTGTTTTCACTACTTGCTCCTTTCATACCTACAGTTTTGATCATTTCCTGCATCTTGCTGTGTGGACCTTGTATTTGTAATACTGTCACTTTTTTAGTTGCTTATAGGATTAAAGCTTTCACTGAAGTCACAGCAATGCCCCTGTGACCCTTGGATTGTGTCCATAAGGTGTTTCACTTCCTCTCTCCTTAATGGACAGGACATCTCTATGCCCCATTTTTCAGCCTTGAAGAAGCTACAGTAGTAGATAGACCTTCACCCCTTTCTCCTCAGAAATAAGGAGAGGGAGGAATGTTGTGGGAATGCAGTGGGACCCCAAGAAACCTAAAGATCCTAGTCCCCTAGGAATCCTTGAATTTTCCTGGGAGAGGGGCAGCAGCTCCCTTTCTTTGTTTTGTAAAGATACAAAAGACCAGGTCTTCTCTTACTCCATTGAGACAGATTTTCCATAGTGAGTCTGTCTCCTGACCATACTTCCTCTCTCCTAATAAATATTTTTATTTTACAAGATTTGTGATGAGCCTTCAATTCTTTGGGTGAGCTACCTCCCCCACCCCAATCCAGGCCGCAAGCCCCCCCAACAGACTGATACCAGTTTCCTTCTCTCTGCACTATTCTCCAGTCTTCTTTTTACTATCCCCTTCCTAGAACTTGCCTCCTCTCCATTCTTTCCAGAAAGAATAGTATTAGAGGGCTAGTAATACCAATGTCTAGGAAGGAGTCTTGGGAAGGCCTGTTTGGTGGGCTAGAAAGAATTTGACCCCAAATTCTAGGGTTCAACTAGACAACCTCTGAAGTCCCTCCCAACTCAGAGTCTATCCCTTAAACCACTATAGCTACAAATTCTCCCACCTAGTCAACTGAGTTTGTGCCCATTTTAATTTTTGCATTATCTTTGGATCATAATTTCATAAATTTGAGGGCCCTTGTCCAGGTGCTCTTGGGGGCTTGTTGTGAGTTAAGGTTCTGTCAGATCACTACCAGAACTGGAAATGTTATTGCAACTCAAGGATTTTAATTTAGCCCTTGCTTTTTTAAAATTCGCACCCCCCTCCCCATACAACTTCTCATAGGGCTGCTCCCTTTTTTCTTTTCAAACTTTTCAAGCCTATTTTTTTCTTCATATTCTCTTGGGAGAGGGTGGTAACTTTGGCAGAATTTTTGCAGTTTGGGTTTTGCTACAGTTAAATTTGTTGGTTGACTTTGTGATGCCAGATTCACTTTGTCTTATCATCCTCCCCACACATTTCTAATGACAGCAATGCTGATTTCCTGTTGCTTACCATCCTGAAGCACTACTTAATTTGATTACACTCTTGTAAATGTCCTGTGCTGTATATCATGGCCATACATTTATTATAATCAGCTAGGTAACTAGTGAATAATGGAAGATCATGGATGAGGAGAAAATGACTTTCCTGTGTCCTCGAATCCCCATTGGTCATTACTAGGATCTTTATTGGCACATATTCCCAAGCTTCTGTTTCAAGAAACGGAGCTTCAAAAGGATCCTGGACCTTCAGCCAATTATAGGCTAGTAAAGATGTGTTCCACTGTAGAATATTGCTTGTGAAACCTTTCTGTTGCCCACTAATAATATCCTCATCAAGGCTATCCCTAATAATATTAAATTAGTGGATTTCATGGGTATAGTACATGTAAATTTCAGGAAATAATTTACCAAAGTTTCTCATGATATCATTGTAGACAAGTTAAAGAGAGATTGGCTGAATGATACTACAATAATATGAAATCAGGACTGGCTGAACGACTGGGCTCTCACTCACAATTAGTGGATTGTTGTCAAGCTGTGGGGAGGCCTCTAGTGGAGAACTACAAAGCAGTATCTTTGGCTTTGTTCTCTTAAAATTTTTTGGTGTATTTATGTGTTACACAAAGATATAAGGTAAAGTCATTCTGTTGTATGACAGAATTGGACACCTGAAAGATCTTAGCATGTCATAATAGAGCAATTAAACAAACAAAAAAATTTTGGTAGGTTTCCCCCCAAATCAACTATACAGGTACAGTGGTTGGAGCAGCAGGAGCAAAAATGTGGCTAGAAATAAGTTCATTAAAAAAATCCAGGGGCAGCTAGGTGGTGCAATGGATGGATTACTGGCCCTGGAGTCAGGAGGACCTGAGTTCAAATTCAGCCTCAGACACTTGATACTAGCTGTGTGACCCTGGGCAAGCGACTTAACCCTCATTGCCCCACAAAAAAAAACAAAAACCAAACAAACAAACAAAATTCCTAAGCATTCTATTGGTATAAGTGCTCAATGTGAGTTAGTAGTATGATCTGGCTACCCCCAGATTCATATCATATTGTACTGCACAATTCTGTATCTGATGTTAGAGGACCTGTGTTCTAATTTTGCTTTTCCCATTCACTATCCGAGTCATCTTGGTTGGGTAAGTCACTTCAAATTTCTAGGCTTCAGTTTTCCGATCTATAAAATGATTTGAGTAGGTAAACTTTGTGTTCCCTTTTAGCTCTAAGTCTAGGAACTATGATTAACAGGTCATTTTTCTAAAGTGATCTTAAGGTTTATAAAGCATTTCCCTCAGTATAAAGCTATAGAAGTGATGGTTCTGTTGTACAATGCTTGACAAAACCACATTGGAGTACTGTGTCCAGTTTGGGATGGAACATTTTAAATAGACTTGGACAATCTGGTGGACATTCAGAAGGTGACCAGGATTGTAAGGGACTTAAGAATCATTAAGACCCACATGAGGATTAATATGAGGAGCAGAGGTTAAAAATACAGTGGTTATAGGAAATAAAAAGCTTAGTATAAAAACCTGATGATTTAACTAGGAACTCTTCCAATTTATGTAGTCTCCTAGACACAGTTATTTATACAATCATTTTCACAAGAAGGATAGCTTAAAAGGCTGATACTAACAAATTAATTCAGAAATATTAATATAGCATTCCTTTTGAGCTCACTTTCCTACCTCTTAATGCCACTAGCAAATTGTCTCTCCATAGAGACAGTTGTTACCTTGTGTTATAGGAATAGCCATTTGGGTGATTATTCCCAATGTCATAGCTCATAGGCCCTCTTCTTTGTGCTTTCCATTAAGTGTCAGCAAGTAGATTCAATTAGTCCTCACAAAAGGCATTAATGCAAATGGCATAGCAAGAACAGTAATTTTAAGGTATGCTACGTGCCCCCACCCCCAAACTGGAGTTGCATTCTCACAAAGACACAGAGTCTAGGATAGGGAGAATAAGAACATATTTTAAGTGTAATGGGAGTGAGACATACATATAGAGAACACAATGAAGCTTGCAACCCTGTAACAGCAGGGCCTGGATCTCCTTTCTTTCTCTAGAGAATTCTCACGAAATTCATTGCATGGCAGAGCATCAACATCATCAACATCACAAACGTTTATATTGCATGCACTTACTATGTGCCAGACACTATGCTAAGTGCTTCGTGATTATCATCCCATTTAATCACTGTCAGTGACACAAGTCATTATGGTGCAAGGCTGGGCTAGCTCCTCATAGACCACAGGATCTCAGCTGGTTTATCTCCACAGAGAATAAATAGCATATCTGCTTAGATGGGTTGATTCACTGCTAGGCAGTGCCAAGCAGATTACTTTGTTTCCAGACTATCTCTTCACAGGACACAGCATTTCTACTGGGGTATTGGGTCAGACAGGTTGCTGGACTGGCCACTCCAAGAGAAGAAAGTTGGTCAGCTGCTGGGTTGCCTCCCCATTGGGTGTGACTGCTACTGTGTGGGCCAGGCATATTGATCAGTCACTAGACTGGTTCCTAAAAGGGTGTGACATCTATGTTGAATAGGTCAATGCACTAATCCACTAATCCCTGGGTTTGTTCTTCAATGACCAGCTGTAGCCTCTGTCACCTCCAGCTTTAGGTTCAACTGGTTGTTACAAGGTACTTTTCAATTGTAGTCCTCAAGAGCAGAGATCCTTAGACTAGGATTGTCAGGAAACTCCAGTTCTGCTCCTCCCCAGGTAGTGAAGTATAGCCTCTCCGGTTTAGTAGTTCTTTCTGGTTCAGAACTGCATTCCCCCAATGAGGCACTCCTGTCTAATTGATGGTGACTATCCAGTTATGTTCCCAGATTCCTTGAGTCTTAATGAAAAAAGAAAGTAGGGCCAAAGGTACTATGGCAGTCTGTGTTCTGGGACAAGTTTATTGTCCCTGATGTTACTCAAAGTCTCAGAAGGCCTTTGAAGGTGTGGAATGCTTCATTTATTTATACATGAAAGAGCTTCACCTCTCCAGTTGTCTCTTTTTTGCCTCTGATCTTCAACTTTACTAAAGAAAATAAAATCCTTACATCAGTCTTCTCTAAAATATTATAAAAAGTACTGAGAAATGTTATATAAAAATGTACCAAACTAGAAGGAAATGCAGTAAACTACTTAATATTTTGAGTAGAAAATCATTCAGAAAAGCATTTTTAGCTGAAATAACAAAATGAATTTAAGAGAATGAGGGAAATTGTGGGTGTTTGGTCCATATATGTTTGCAGTTCTCATAGAATTTTACCTCCCAATGCATGTCTTTGGATATATATTTTGGCTTGAATTTAAAACTGGCATAAAAACTTATAAGAAATTAAATGATATTTTAGGTGCCAAATGAGCCACTAGATGTAGTAATCTTAAATCTAATGAGTTAGGCTATTAATCTGATATTTTACATTAATTATATTTACATATACATATATATGCTACTGTTTTATACATATACTTTGATGTCTCTGAGATTTCATAAATGTGGGTACTCACTCCATTGACACAAATAGCAAATGATCACAACTTCTTATCTTTGAGATTAGTATCCATATACTTTTTTTCTTTTCTTTTTTTTTTTTTTTGGTGGGGTAATGAGGGTTAAGTGACTTTCCCAGGGTCACATAGCTAGTAAGTGTCAAGTGTTTGGGGCCATATTTGAACTCAGGTCCTCCTGAATTCAGGGCCAGTGCTTATCCACTGTGCCACCTAGCTACCTCCCTGCCCCCCCCAATATCCTTTTATAAATCCTCCACAGGTCTGAGGGCTTTCATCTAGATCTCTTGATGTTATGTGGATACCAATGTGAACATGGGAGCTTTTCATTCTCATTTACTCTCACTATATGACTGGCTCTTTTCTAGTCATATATTTTCTATACATTTTCATTTTGCTGCTTCTTTGTAATTCTTCTTTGGTAACATGCTATAACCTACTCACACTTACCATGAATCTCTAGTCTTCAATGCCTTTTGGGTGAACTCCAGTTTTTTTTTTTTTTTTAACAGTGGTATTTAATGATTTCAAGCCATATAACTGGAAGAATGTTGATGTTAAAAAGATGGGCCTTTGTTTAATGACTTCAAGTTACCGAAAGCATTTCAAAATTCCCCAAAGGCAATCCAATTAATTCTCCTACTCCTATTCAATTAAGAGTCAAACTCATTTGTCTATCCACAGTATTTTTACAAACTGTGTGTGCCAATGGATCAGCCCTCTCAGTTGTCCATTAAACTGTGTATCACAGCCTAGATAAAAGGCATTCTTCATCAACTTCAACTTTTTAGAATATTGTCCCTGCCATCAATAAACATACAATCTAGAGTATGTATATTGCTGTTTTTAGTTATAAAAAGTTATTACAGAGAATGTTAATGGACTATTTTTATCTCTAGTGAGAAGCAAAAAAGAAAAAAAATGGACTTTACCTAAATTACAAAGGTATGTCCAAGATGTGTATACTGATGGACCAGTTTTATGGGCTGTCCCAACTGGATGTAATAGGCATTCTTCATATGCTTTTTTAAAAATCACAAATGATTCCTTGAAAGATACAACATGCTAGATGTTTCTTTTGATGACCTTATGATCATATTAAGCAATGAATAAAACAAGGAGGTTTATGCTTATCTAAGGTTCATGCTACATTGAGGAGCAGTACAGAGTCCAAATGGAAGAAGAATTCCCTTTAGATGGTCAGGTTCTCTAGATGTTTCTGTTTGTGGATGACATTGTGTTGACAGCATTAAACCCCTCAACATTGATAAGCCTTCTGAATGAGATCCATAATCACTAAAAAGTTTAGAGACCTTAAAAGAAGAAATAAATACTAATACCAAAGGTACTTTAGTATGTGTTTTCATCGCTATATTTCTCCCTTTATTATTGTTTGTTTGTTTGTTTGTTTTTTTTAGTGAGGCAATTGGGGTTAAGTGACTTGCCCAGGGTCACACAGCTAGTAAATGTTAAGTGTCTGAGGCCGGATTTGAACTCAGGTACTCCTGACTCCAGGGCCAGTGCTCTATCCACTGCGCCATCTAGCTGCCCTTCTCCCTTTATTATTACCTTAAAATAATGAATGGGAGCAGCTAGGTGATGCAGTGGATAGAGTGCCAGGCCTGGAGTCAGGAAGATGTAAGTTCAAATCCAATCTTAGACATTTACTAGCTGTGTGACCCTGGGCAAGTAACTTAGCCTTGTTTGCCTCAATTTCCTCCTTTGTAAAATGAGCTGGAGAAGGAAATGGCAAACCACTCTAGTATTTTTTTTTTTACTCCATTATTTTTTGCCAAGAAAGCCCCCAAAAGAGTGACAAAGAGTTGGATACAACTGAAATAAAGGAACAACAAAAATAATGAATATCATAGCAAAAAAATGATAAACTTTAATGAAATCATTTTCCATTTTCATTAGGGTCTAGGAAAAAGTGACAAGGATAAAGCCAGTTACTAGAAGCAAAACTACAACATATGGTAATGGAAATAAAAAATGTGTGCAGATGAGCTTATCAGTTTGGGCCCTCTGGGAAGATAAGGCACTGGACATATTTGTTATTGGGTAGACATGGAAGATCTAATCTGTAACAAAGGATGGAACAAAAAATTCAAGCAACATTTGATAAGTGTTTTGTTTTTGCCAGAGTTATATCATCCAAATAGTTATCTAGAAGGAATATTGAGTCATTTATATTGAGATTCTGATACAACATGGGTTAAATAATATCCTTTACATAAGTGCAGTACAATAAAAATCTGAAAAAAGAAAACATAATTAGCTTACAACAGAATTCTTTTCATTCCAAAGTTATCCCACATAAGAAACTGATTTTGGCCTGTCCTAGATGAGAATTATGTTCCTTTATAAACATAGGTGTATATGTTGCTAATTAATAATCTGGATAACCCACAGGCATCTCCAATTTAAAATATTAACAATGGAATTCATTATATATTTTTCTTAATTCCTCTTCCCAGATCCTTCATTTCTTTCGAGGGCATCAGATCCTTCTAGTCACGTAGGTTGGAGTCATACTTGACAAATTCTTTTCTCTTACCTTACACACTCCTCTTCTTCCCCAGTCTCTCAGTTATCAAAGATTTTCAGTTCCAACTTCACAAAATCTATCCCCTGCTCTCTTTTCACAAAGCCTTTACCCTAATTTCAGTCCTAGTCATCTTTCGCTTGAATTATTGCAATAGCTTTTCTTTATTTAATAAAAGGGATTTTAAAATTTGATCTGTCTTTCCAATTTTGATTTCTCTTCCTATGGGCAATTCTGTTGATTCTTTTTAAAAAAAGTTTTAATTGATGCTTTTGTTTTCTCTAGTACCCACTTCCTCCCAGAAAGCCATCCTATATAATAATTTTTAAAGACAAAAAGAAAAAGGAGAGGAAAAAAATCAATACATAGAAAATGCTCAAAAACATGTATAATATGAAATGCTTGTGAACTTCCTGTCTCCATGAAAATGGGGTGGGTTGGGGATGCTCTTTCATGTCTCTTCATTCGTAGCATGCTTGATTTTTATAATTTTGCTATATCCATTTTTCATTTTTGTGTATGTGGTTGTTCTTTCCATCTACGTTGTTATAGTCATTGTGTATATGGTTTCCTTGGTTCTTCTTACTTCACTCTACATTGGTAAATGTAGACCTTTCCATGCTTCTTTGTATTCATGTACATAATTTCTTGTAGCAGAGTAATATGCTATTATACTCATGTAATGGGATTTGTTTAGTCATTCCATAATCAATGGTTATTTTGTTTCTAATTATTTTCTATGCAAAAAGTGCTGCCATAAATATTTTGGTGCATATGGAGACTTTCCTCTTATCAATGGCTTCCTTGAGTTACAAGCCTAATAATGTGATGTCTGGTTCAAAGGGCATGGATATTTTAGTTACTTTATTTACATAATTGCACATTTGTTTCCAAAATGGTCATACCATTTTATAGCTCTACCAACAATGTATTAGTGTGGGGCAGCTAGATGGCGCAGTGGATAGAGCACCGGCCCTGGAGTCAGGAGTACCTGAGTTCAAATCCGGCCTCAGACACTTAACACTTCCTAGCTGTGTGACCCTGGGCAAGTCACTTAACCCCAATTGCCTCACTAAAAAAAAAAAACAAAAAAACAATGTATTAGTGTGCCCATCATGCTGCAACCCCTGTAATATTGACTATTGGCATTTTTTGTCATCTTGGTCAATTTTTAGATTGTGAGGTGAAACCTAAGAGTGATTTTGATTTGCATTTTTCTTATTATTAATGTTTTGTAACATTCTTTATGTAGTTGTGGGTACTTTGCAATTCTTTTGAGAACTGTTTCCCATATCCTTTTACCCAGTTATCTAATGGAGAATGGCTGCAATAGACTTTTTTAAAGGTTATACAATACAATCATGTTAAACATATTTCCACATTAGTCATATTGTGAGAAGAATCAGAACAAAAGGGGAAAACCAAGAAAGAAAAAAGAAACAAACAAAAAACAAAAGTGAAAATAGTATGATTCCATCTGTATTCAGATTCCATAGTTGTTTTTCTGGGTGTGGAGAGCATTTTCCATCATGAGTCTTTTGGAATTGCCTTGGATCACTGTATTGATGAGAACAAACAAGTCTATCATAGTTGATCATCATGCAATGTTGCTGTTACTGTGTACAATATTCTCCCGGCCTGCTCACTTCATTCAGCATCAGTTCATGTAGGTCTTTCCAAGTTTTTCTTAAATATTCCTGCTCGTCATTTTTTTAAATAGCACAACAGAATTCCATTACATTCATATACCACAACTTGTCTAGCCATTCCTCAATTAATGGGCATCCTCTCAATTTCCAATTCTTTGCCACTACAAAAGGAGCTGCTATAAATATTTTTGTACATGTGGGTCCTTTCTCCTTTTTTACCATCTCTTTGGGATATAGACCTAGTAGTGGTGGTATTGCTGGGTCAAAGAGTATGCTCAGTTTTATAGACCTTTGGGCATAATTCTAAATTGCTCTCCAGAATGGTTGGATCAGTTCACAACTCCACCAACAATGCATTAGTGTTCCAATTTCCCTACATCTTCTCCAACATTTGTCATTTTCCCTTTTTTGTCATATTAGCCAATCTCTTAGGTATGAGGTGGTACATCAGAGTAGTTTTAATTTGCATTTCTTGAATCAATAATGATTGAGAACATTTTTTTTTCATATGACTATAGATAGCTTTAATTTCTTCATCTGAAAGCTGCCTATTCATATCCTTTGACCATTTTTCATTTGGGGAATGACTTGCATGCAATAGCCTTTTAATTGGTCTTCCAATCTCAAGGTTTTCTCCTTTCCAATTCATCCTCTAAACCAGGGATTCTTTTCTGAGACATAGATTACTTTGGCAGTCTGGTGAAGCCCATGCACCCCTTCTCAGAACCCTAGTTTATTTTTTAAATTCACAATGGAAAGAAATGCTAAAGTCACTTATAAGTTAGTGAAAACAAATATATAATCTTTTCCCATCTAAGTTCATCACCCTGAAGTTATCTATACATCTCAAACTAGGAATCTCTACTTTCTAAAGTCACCAAAGCTATTTTTACTAAAGCAGAGGTATAACCATGTTACTATCTTATTCAAGTCTTTTGTGACTTCCTTTTGCTTCTGGGATTAGATTTTTTTAAAAAATCCTAAAACTTCAGGATTTAAAAACCCTTTAAAATATGGCTACTACCCACTTCCCAGTATTATTCCATATCATTCCTCTTTACTCTATGTTCTAATCCAAATAGCCTACTTGTCAGCATAGAGCATTCTGCATACCTCTCCATACTATTGCCCAGGCTGTCTTCCATACCTAGAATGTATTTCCTTTTCTTTGGTGGCTCTTAGAATCCCTAGTTCCTTCAAATATTAGGTTTTAAGTGCCTCCTCCTCTAGGAAGCTTGTTCTGATCTCCTTATTTACTAGTGCCATTTCCCCCTATATTTACTTTGTAGAGTTCTTGTATTTAATTTCCTATGAATGTTTTATTCCCTCCAATAGAATGGAAGTTCCTTGAGGACAAGGAGTGTTTCAATTTCATCTTTGTATCCCAAGTATTTAGCACAAGGCTTGATAAAAAGAATTAAATTGAATGGGAGTAAAAGACTATTTCCATTTGGTTTTTGTATCCATGGCACCTTGCACAGAGCCTTGAACATAGCAGACACTTAATGAATATCTGTAGAGTTGAATTAAATTAAATAGCAATAGTGAAGACATATTACAAAGCTATGATATTGTATACTTTGCTTTAAATCCTTTACATAATATTACTTAAGTGTAGTATTATATACTTTAAGTGCTACAATAGTAGCAATGCAGCAGTTTTGGTTGCTGATGAAAAATAGGGCAAAGATGTTCAGCTCTACCATCTCCATCTATCATTAGAGTCTTTTAAGTTAATAGTCTGAGGGGGGTAGAGTTAAGATGGAGAAGTGAGAGGTAGCAATTTGATTTAAGCTCCTCAGAGGCCTTCACAATGACATAGGAAGCACACATAACTGAATTCTGATTGGGAAAGCCAAGGAAAAGTAACAGTGAGTAATTTTTCCATCTCAGAGCAACTTGGGAAGATAGAGAGGTCTGGCATCAGACTGTGGCAGCAGTGGTGGGGAGTAGGCCAGAGCCCACAGGATGGTTAAGGGGACTAACCACCTGGGCGGAAAGAGATCCTAAGGGATCCCTGTACTGATACTGGGAACAGGTGCCATCTGTCAGCTTCATTTCCCATTACCCAGAACTGGGTCATAATTCCAGGGCAAAGAGTAGCATTAGCCATCAAAGAGCAGTGATGATCCCACTGTGAGGGAGCAGGGTCATTCCCTGTGAAAAGAGCAAGTAACAAGTTCAAGAAATATAGATGTGTGCCTCTGAGCCCAATAGCAGAATGGGAACTCAGTTCTAACTTTTAGTCCCACCCATTAGTCCACAGTGGAATAAATCAGGGCAAGAGATCAAAAGCAAATGAAAACCAGCAGTTAAGTTATTCTGAACCCAAAGAGTCTCTCAGTGGGCTAAGTGTAACTGAGTCCAGCAACAGTCTACAGAAACTCAACCACACACAGGCCAACAGACCCCAAATTAGGTCAGGAATTTGCAGAGTGCAAACCAGGAGGACAGTGAGTAGACCTCTTTTTGCCACTTTGGAAGTCTTAGTCTCAGTGGGTTTGAATGACAACCAGGGGAATTATGGGGGGAGGAAGGCAGGATTTGGAAGGAATCTTCTTACTCTATCTACTTGTACAGTTTTGCTAAGTGGATTCCTTGAGGTGATCCAGAAGAGATCGAGGCTAGTGGACAAGGCAGATGAGAACAGGAGACCCTAACTGAATGACGCCTAGTGGCAGCAGAAGAGTACAAAAGGGCAACCTGCCTGAGAAATACTGGCTTCCACTGGATTCCTGGTTAGTTGTGATAGCCATAGCCCTGGGCAGATGAAGTCCAGTAGACCATAACAGAGAACAGCTTAACAGAGATACCCAGCACAGAGCAAGGCAGCCAAGAGAACAAAGCCACAGAGCATCCTAGCTCAGTTCATTAAAGCATAAAGTGGCTTGCATTATGACATCACCAGAAAATGCTGACAGCTCCACAGAGTTGGAGGCAGGAGTTATCCCAGACTCTGATATGTACTGGCCACCTTGTTCCCTTTGCATATTTGCCTCTGTGTATGTTCTCCAGACAAATGTATCCCCTGTATATGTCCCCTTCCCACTGCTTGTATGGTAACTTGTGGGAGAACATGTGCGTAGGGGCTTGGGTATCTTTCTTGTCATTAATTGTGTTTTTGTGTTTGATTAAACATTTTTTTTTGCTTTAAACTGGGTCCTCTTGTGCTAAAACACACACAATATTTTGGGAAGGGCTCACTCACTATAATTCAAATGGATACTGATCCAAAAAGCATCTTGAACCTAAGCTGGTATTTTGGGAACTCATGTTTGAGGTGGGTCTTGGCTACCATAATAGAAGTAAAAATTGTAAAGAATTAATTGTTATTTGAGGTTTTTATGACCCAATCTTTTGGCTAGAATTAAAAAAAAAACACCTTGGCACGCACTGGCCTGGGGCTCTGCAAAAGGCACAGTGCTCCACCCACTGGTTGTAGCTGTTGCCATGGCACTGGCACCTCACATCATCACCATTCGCTGATGCCTACACAGGCCTGGCAAAAGTATAATGGTTGGAAGCCTAGTGAGGGCAGTCATGTGACTGTCAGAGTGGTCAGCCAGTTAGCTGGTGGCTGTGTGGGGTTTGCTGGGAAGGGAGAGGAGAATTCACCATTCTAGCTGGAAGCCGGAAGGCAACAGGAGTGCTGCTATGTATTCTCAGCTGATTCCTGGGTGGTGGTGTTTTTTCAGGTTTTATAATTTCCCTTTCCCCATTTTCTTTCCTTTCCCTTGATCCTACTTATCCTGTTTGTGTGTGTGTGTGTTTTTTTTTAAGTTCATTCTTGTTAAAATAAATCCTGCTCTGTTTTGAGGGAGGCTGCTGGTCTCCTTCCTTGCCTCAATATTGCGGTGAGCCACTTAGCTAACACTCCCCAATTAAAAATTGGTCCCCACAAAATACAAAAAATACCGAGAACTATAGAAAAAAATGAGAATACATTTTATTTATCAATAATCATTAAAACATTAATATGGGGAGATAAAACTCTATATATAGATAAATAATTATGTACCCATCTAAAATTACAGATTGACATAGAAATTTGTCCAATGAAAACACCTTAAAATAAAGATGATTATTTCTTTAAAATGTACTTCTCTCTCCACCAATTCATCTAAATTTAGTTTTGTAGGATGCTATTTATAGACTTTGAGGAAGTTAAGTTAGATTTTTGAGAAACAAATGCACATGTAAGTATAACTTTATTGATATAATTACATTTGGTTTCTATGCTTATTTAACATAGGATGGGGAAATAATTGCATAATTGATCTGCAGTGTTCAGTCTCTTCTTACCCTTCCATACCTGCCTGATACTTCTTTTTTCCAGATTTCACCCATACAAACTCTGGCTCCTTGAAAATTCTCATAGGTCCAACCCACCTCTTGGTCATCTCTCAGAGCTCTTAGAACCATAAAGGAGCCCAAGAACTCTGAAAACCATAAAAGAATGCTCTCTCTCTCTGTCCCTCTGTCTCTCTTCCCCCCCCCTCTCTCCCTCTCTCCCTCTCTCCCTCTCTCTCTCTCTCTCCCTCTCTCTGTCTCTCTCCCTCTCTCCCTCTCTCTCTGTCTCTCTCCCCCCTCTCCCTCTCTCTGTCTCTCTCTCTGTCTCTGTCTCTCTCTCCCTCCCTCTCTGTCTCTCTCCCCCCCCCATCTCTCCCTCTCTCTCTCTCTCTCTCTCTCTCTCTCAGCATGGGTCAATTCACTTCTTGCCATCTACTGGCCAGATTGGAAGTTTTTTGTTTAAGTTAACTTAAAGAGCAAATATTTACAGATGATTTAGGAAATAAGACTAATTAGCAAATTCATGACTCTATGTTGACACCACTTCAAAACAGTAAATATTTGTCTAATCCCTACAATATTGCCTTAGTCAGATGTGTTTACATAGTGGCTGAACTCGCTTTCCTAGTGTGCATTCACAGTATGAAATACAAAGATAACTGACTAAATCACAGTATTCTAGATTTAGAGCTAGGATGGATTTTATAGGTCTTCGAGTCTTCTCTTTTTAGAGATGAGGAAATTGAGGGCCAATGAGGTTGAGTGATTTGCCTAACATTAGGCAGCCAGGATTCAAGCCCAGGCCCTCTGACTTCAGATCCAATATTCTTTCCACTGTATTCCATTGGATCTTGCCCTCAAGAAACTTACTGTCTTTTTTTTTTTTTTGAGAGAAGTGCTTAATAGGATCTGTAGTCTAAAATTGGAAGGGCCATCTGGTCCAATCTCTTTACTTCACAGAAAAGGAAATGGTCACAGAAGCAGTATCAGAGTTGGATCTGTACCCAGTTTTTTGACACTTAAGTGTGTTTTTTTCATTGTACCAAGCCATCTCCCCTCTATAAACTTCAAAGCAATTAAATAACAACGAAAATTGCTATCTGATTATAAGCACCTCAGCAACCTCTCTTTCCAGCTAAATGAATAAGCCCAGGAAGGCCAAATCCTTTAAATCAAAGCTTCTTAAACCATGGGTCCTAACTCCATATAGGGTCTCATAACTGAATGTGCTGGTTGCAAAAAATTTGGCAGTGTTTGATTTGTATACCTAGTTTATATATCCATATTCCCTTGGGTCATGTAAAAATTTTTCAGGGGGAAAAGGGGTCTTGAGTGGAAAAAGTTGAAGAAGCCCTGCTCTAAATCACCCGGCCAAAGTAAAGCTTGTAGCAATGGCCAAAAGCCCCCTTTCCCAGGGCATGGGAAAAGTTACTAATCCTCCAGGCATTTCCCTTTTCCCTGTACCCTCACTTTCATCTTCCTAACACACCACAAATCAGCACTATTCCCCAAACTTTGACCTGCACCAGTCCCTTTGACCATTCCCTTTTCTCAATGTCTGGTCGTGCTTGACCCAGATGTTGTTGTTTATTGTTTTAGTCATGTCTAACTCTTCACAAACCCATTTGGTTTTTTGTTTTTTTGTTTTTGGCAAAGATATTGGAGTCGTTTACCATTTTCTTTTCCAGTTCATTTTACAGATGAAGGAACTGAGGCAAACAAAGTTAAGACTTGCCTGGGGTCACCCAGCTAGTAAATGTCTGAGTCCAGATTTGAACTCATGAAGATGAGTCTTCCTGATACTATACTCTAATTCTATGCCCTTTCACACTGCACCACCTAACTGCCACTTTGACTCATATGAGAAACTAGTTAGGTTAATATCTGTCCATCTCGGGGCAGCTAGGTGGCACAGTGGATAGAGCACTGGCCCTGGATTCAGGAGGACCTGAATTCAAATTCAGCCTCAGACACTTGACACTTACTAGCTGTGTGACCCTGGACAAGTCACTTAACCCCAATTGCCTCACACACACACACAAAACCCCAAAACCAAAACCAAACCAAACAAATATCTGTCTATCTCAGTTTCCTCAAATGTGAAATTGAGATAATAATAGCACCTACCTCCCAGGATAATTATGAGGAGTAAATGAGATATTTATGAAGTGCTTAGAACATTGCTTGGCACATAGTAGGTGCTATATAAATTCTTGTTTCTTTCCTTCCTTGTGTTATATTCTGTCCTGTGGTACTCTGTCCTCTCCTTATACTGTCTTGTAATCTTCAAACCTCACTCAAACTATGGTAAGACACTGATTTACTTGAAGTATAAACAAAGGATAATTTATGATTTTTTAAAACTGTTCTCTTCTATAGCAGATTGACATGGGGCTTAGGGCAGGACAGACATATCAAGGAGTCAAGGGACTATTAAAGTTTAAACTGGCCAATTAGATATCAGGATGGACTCACCTAAGAAGTAAGGGGAGATAAAATTCTGTAGCAGGAAAGACAGTTAGGCGTGGCTACTACCTGAGCTAGGAGACAGAGGTCAGGACTATCATCCCCCCCACACACCCAAAAAGAAAATCTCCCTGACTCTCAGGTATTTCTCCCCACCCCATGGGCAAAAGGGACTTTCCATTGTCGAGTGGTCACCCCATCTATCCTCTATAAAAGCTTTGGCCTTCCTTCTGTTCTGTGAGAAATTTGTTTCTTAAAACATCTCTTCCCCTTAAGGCTAAGTCTTTGAATTCCTTTTTGATCACTTTCTTTAGTGGCCAAATAAAAGACCATTTTTAATCCTAATTGGACTGTGTGTGAGAGTGTAATTCTTTACAGAGGAATACCTAAGGACCCCCACCAACCTATTTCCTCTGTGACAACATCACTAGCATATGCTCTTCAGCTCTTTTGCATCCATAAGCATCAAACTAAATATCAATTGTATGCATATAACCTATAACACTATTATAAAATTATTTTTTCCAAACACATTCAAATTCTGTTAAAATTTCTTTCTATACCATAGTTTTATTTATTTAGTGGGGAAGACTAAGTCAGTGATATATTTCCCTCATTAAGACAAAAGCAATGGGGCAGCTAGATGGCGTAGTGAATAAAGCACCAGCCCTGGATTCAGGAGGACCTGAGTTCAAATCCAGCCTCAGATACTTGACACTTACTAGCAGTATGATCCTGGGCAAGTCACTTAACCCCCATTGCCTCGCCAAAACAAACCAACAAACAAACAAAACAACTTTCTTCTCTCTGGTTTTTCAGGAGACCTCTCTTTCTCCTGGTTCTCCTTCTACCTATCTGACCCATATTTCTGAGTCTCTTTTGCTGGATCCTTACTCAGATTGTGAACTCAAATCATATATGTCCCTCAAGGTTCTGCCCTGTGCCTTCTTTTCTTCTCTGATTTCATCAACTCCCAAGGATTTAATTACCATCTCTATGCTGATGAGTCTCAAATCTACCTATGTTATAAGCCCCAACCTTTCCAATGACCTCTAATTTCACATCCAACTGGAAGACATCTTAAGCTAAACATGTCCAAAACAGGATTCATTATGTTTCTGCCTAAACCCTCCCTTTCCTCCTACTGTCATGTCATTTATTTACTCAATAAACTCCAGAGGTTCCCTATCACCTTTAGGATCAAATAAAAAACTTTCAGTTTGGTGTTCAAAGCCCTTCATAACCTATTCCCTTGTTACCTTTCCTGTCTTCTAAAGGCTTAGTCCTGGACTTGTATTCTTTGATCTAATGATGCCGGCCTCCTGACTGTTTCATGAACAAGACACTCCAACATTTAACTCGAGACATTTTTTCTTGCTTTCCCCCAACCCCTGTGCTCTCTCTCCACCTGCTGCATTCCCTGGCTTTCTTTAAGTCCCAACTAAAATCCTATATTCTAAAGAAAGGTTTTCCCAGCCCCTCTCAATTCTAGTGCCTTTCCCTCACTTAATTATTTCCTGTTTATCCTGTATATACCTTGATTTGTATATATTTGTTTGCATGTTGTCTCCCCAGTTAGACTGGAATCTCCTTGAGGGCAGGGACTCTCTTTAGCCTTTTTTTTTTTTTTTTGTATCTCCAGTGCTTAGCACAGTAGTTGGCACATACCAGGTGCTTAATAAATGTTTGATTGACTAAAAGAAAAAGCAAACACGTCAGGAATTAAGAGCTGGGGATACAAAGGAAGTTAAAAACAAATGAACCAGGGGCAGCTAGGTGGCACAGTGGACAGAGCACCGGCCCTGGAGTCAGGAGTACCTGAGTTCAAATCCGGCCTCAGACACTTAACACTTACTAGCTGTTTGACCCTGGGCAAGTCACTTAACCCCAATTGCCTCACTAAAATAAATAAACCATTATTAAAAACAAATGAACCAAAAGATCTCTGCTCTTAAGGAGTTCACAGTCTAACATAAAGTGATAATATGCAACAGCTATGTAGAAACAAGATATAATAAATTGGAGATAATCCCAGAGAGAAGACACTAGCATAGAAGTGGCTTGGGAAAGGCTTCTTGTAGAAGGTAGAAACTGAATGAGACTAGAAGGCCACAGAAGCCAGGAACCAGAGACAAAGAGGGAGACTATTAAAAGCATGGGAGACAGTCAGTGACTGACCTATTTAAGGAACAGCAAAGAGGCTAGTGTTACTGGATTATAGGGTCCGAGCAAGGGCACCAGGTGTAAGAGCTGAAAAGATAGGGAGAGATCAGGTAAAGAAGGGCTTTAAAAGCCAAATGGAGGATTTTATATTTGATCCTGGGGGTAATAGGGAGCCATTGGATTTTATTAAATGGAGAAAGGTAAGGTGATCATACCTGCATTTTTAGAAGATTGATTTGACATCTGGGTGGAAGATGGACTGGAATAGGAAGCAATTTGAGGCAGGGAATCTAAATAATTTTATTTGGGTGATAGAATCATGGAATTTCAGAGACCATTTAATTCAATTTGTACCTGAACAAGAAACATTTCTACAACACCCCCCAACTACTTTCATCAATTTCTTTAACTGAAAGCAAAATCATGACTTATTAAAAAACTCAGTTTGCTAAATTGGCTTTTAAAGGGAAAATAAAAATGTCAATCAGTCATTCAATTGTTGATTGGAAAACTAGGGAATTACTTATTTAAAACAGAATTGATGCCATTTCTTTATATCTGGAATAATTTCAGCTGACTTTCAAATGAATGATAAACCATAGCTAGAAAAGCTATATCAAACATTTTGCTAATATATTTAGAAATAATTTAGGTAGGATTTTTCTTATATTTAGTTTTCAGACTTCTAGGGCAGTGTGATTTCAAATCTGCAAAATTCTAATGAGTAAAGGTTAATTTAGAAAGGATATTCTATTAGTTTTTTTTAAGTGGGGCAATGAGGGTTAAGTGACTTGCCCAGGGTCACACAGCTAGTAAATGTCAAGTGTCTGAGGTCACATTTGAACTCAGGTCCTCCTGAATCCAGGGGCAGTATTTTATCCACTGCACCACCTAGCTGCCCCATTAGTTTTTTGTTTGTTTGTTTGTTTTTGTTTTTGTTTTTTTTTAGTAAGGCAATTGGGGTTAAGTGACTTGCCCAGGGTCTCACAGCTAGTAAGTGTCTGAGGCCGGATTTGAACTCAGGTACTCCTGAATCCAGTGCCAATGCTCTATCCACTGCGCCATCTAGCTGCCCCCCATTAGTTTTTGAAATAACATATGAAGACTGAATCTATATCCTTAGAGAAACTATTTAGCACATGTGCTTTTTAAATGCAAAAGTTGTAGATGTAACAACTTAAATGTTCACAATTAATTGGTGAATGGCTGACAAAGTGTAGTACAATAACATATTAGGGTGCAATGATGTAAAGAAGGATAAATAATAGTGATATGAAACTATGGAAAAACATGAAGTAATGTAATGTGAACAAAGTAGAACCAGATGATCAGCATGTCTATGGACTCCTTGGCCATCAGACTTTATATAGCACTTAGTTCTGCAATTCTCTTATGCATTTATAATGAAATATTATATATTATAATTATTTGTGTTTATATGTCATACCTTTTCTTCATGAAGGCAGGGACTATAACCTTATCTATTTTATTTCTAAATGTGAGGGCCAAAATTTGATATACGGAATGTTATTTGGGTGACTCGCCTTAATATTGGGGTCCTGGAAATATGAGGGACCTTTTAGGTTCACCCTCCCCTCTGGACTGCCCTTTTTAGATATTTCTCCCAGGCCAATGAGAAGGGAGCCTTTAAGCTTTAGTTCAAAAAAGGATCAGATTTTATTACTTGGGAATTAATTAAACAACAAAGGTGAAACTAATAAAAAATCAAAGATAAGGAAATAGGAAAATAGAAATACAGAGAAATGCTCTTTAATTAACTCACCGAACCTGAAAGTCTACAGTTGCTCCCGCTGCCAGAACAGCAGCCACCAGAGACAGAGTGAACATGCACCACCACCACAAGGGCCAAGCATGAAAGGCTCAGTCCAGGAAGATGCCTAGGGTTCTGGAAGAAACCTAGCATTCTGGAAGCAGCCTAGCATTCTGGAAGCAGCCTCCGCCTCCCTTCAGGGAGCTTTCAATCTTTCCTTCCCCAAAAGGGGAGGTCCTTCAAAAGCTGCCTATGGAGGGTTCTCTAATTTTTACCACATAAGGGACTAGTACAACTTAATTACCATGTCTATGCTGATTATTCTCCAATCAACCACATCTCAAAGTGGACACAAAAATTTTTGCTGCATCAACAAGTCAACATATACATAAATAGAAAGGTATATGGAAAAACAAAGGTAGTGGAAAAGAATGGGGTGGGAACTAACTGGCAAGTTGTTATAGATATTTGTGTATGGAAGATCTTGTTAAAAGAAATAAATCTAAATTTAAATTCACTGTAAGGCAGCATGGTATAGAGTAGGCATCTTAACTTTTTTTTGGTCATAGAACCTTTTGTCATCTGTTTTCACTCTGTCAACTTGTCTACTGTTACTTAATGTTATACATATAGAATTACTCTTATTTTCTGTCTTTTTTTCAGTCAGCAAGAAGTTTGTTGTTGTTCAGTTGTGTTTGACTCTTCGTGACCCCATTTAGGGTTTTCTTGGAAAAGATACTGGAGCACTTTGCCATTTCCTTCTCTAGTTCATTGTATAGATGAGGAAAGTGAGCAAACAGGTTAAGTGCCTTGCCCAGGGTCACACAGGAATCCTCCTGACTTCAGGCCTGATAATCTATCACTGTGCCATCTAGCTGCCCAATAATAATAATAGCTAATATTTATATAGTACTTTGAGGTTCGCAAAGTACTTGACATTTATTATCTTATTTGATGCAATAATCCTGTGAAATAGGTGCTATTATTATTATTATTATTATTCCTATTTTAGGGGTGAAGAAATTGAAACAGAGACAGATTAAGTGATTTGTCCTGGTCATAGAGCTAGTACATATCTGAGGCAGGATTCAGACTCAGGTCTTAACTCCAAAGCTAATACTCTGTCCATTATACCTTTTTATCACAGTGTTCTAAAAATGATTATTGAATTACCCTTTTGGTGAATGTCAACTATCCTTGTGGTTGATGTAGACTTTTTGTTTCTTAGACAATATGCATTGAGTTTAATATTCAACAAGCTTTATTAAGGACCTACTATGTGCTGGGCTTAGTGATAGGGATATAATTATAAAAAGTAATCCTTGTCTTCAAGGAGCTTATGCTCTTCTGGAATTAACAATGTGTAAACGTGTAAGTAAAAGGTAATATAAACAAAGTAAATACAAAGCAATAGTGGGTTTAGGAGGGCCCTAACAACAGGGGAAGAAGCCAGGAAAGGCCTTCTACAGGATCAGAGCCTTGGAGATGCTAGAAATTTTAGAGGCTGAGATGAAGAACGAATGCATTCCAGGAATGAGGATGGGGGTGTTCTATAAGCAAAGGCTAAGAGATAAGAGATGTCATGTATGGAGAATACCAAGTAGGAAAAATAGGCTGGAGACAGATTAAGGCCTTTGAAAGACAGAGGAGGTAAACTTAGCTTACCATCCCCCTCCCCACTTCCCCATCTCCAGTAGCTAGTTTCCATGATGACCTGAGGAGCTTTGAGTAAACCCTACTTCCCTCTAACCCTAAGCCCATACTTATTCACTCTTGTTTACCCATTCCCAGAAGGATGTTAGACCAAGACTTGAAGCAGTTAATCACTATCTTCACCTCAATGGACATAACCACATTTTGCTATTTTTGTGGTCCTAACCATTTGTGATGGACCCTGTGATGTTATTGCCATCTTTCCATCTGGAATCTATTTCTCTGTTTCTCTCTCTATCTCTGTCTAACTCTCTCTGTTTCTCTCTAACTCCCTCTGTCTCTTCTCTCAAAGTCAGGCAGCTACATCTGCTATTCAAGGTTCTAGAGTATCCTGAGGGGTTCGTGAATGTCTCTTCTCTCCTGCCTCTAGTAGAACCCCCACTGGCTATGTTCTTCTCATTATTAGGGGCCAGTGACTAGTGCCCCACTTCCATGTAACCACTTAACGTCAATTAGTTTTTACAAAGGAATATTTATGCTGAAGTTATAGAAAGGACAGACAAAAATTCCCCCAACACCTTGAGGATTCACTCTTAGCTTTGTTCTTACATGACATTGGTCCCACTAAGTTCATGTCCAAATGTGATATAAGTATTTTTCTCCAGCTACCCTTAGCTGATCCAGAAGGCTACTCCTGGCTCCTAAGGGCACTGATGCAAACTCAGATTTTGGAAAGCTGGGATGTCAAACTTCAAAGATCAGCGGTTCCTCTCTCTTCACCTAGAGCAGAAAAAGAAGAAATATAGAAGCCAGTGACTGAGGCCTTCTTACAGGGTCATGTGGCTTCAGAGAGGAGAAGGCCCCAAAGCCTCTAACCTTATAGCATTGCCTCTCACCAAATGATATGAGCAAAGTTGTCACATCACCAGATTATATCTGACGTGACAGTGGCCACAGGGTAAATGCTGAGGCTGAGTCAGCCTTTTGAAAATGCTTCCAGTTCTGGTTACATAGCCAATCCAAAGTTTCCTCCTAACCATGTGGGTAGCGTACTAGAACCAGTTAGAGAATGTCTACACATGCTCTAATGTCTTTCTGTTACACATCATCAAAACTCTTGTGAAAGCAGGCTTTGTAACTTCTCCTTATTGGGAGATTCTATTACAGGTGCTTTGTACATCTGCCAGGTGCCTATTATATATTTATCTCTTTTTGTTTAGTCTGACCACCTAGACACCAATCTGGGCCCATTTACTTGGACTTGGCTTCCTGTCTTTTATTTTTAAGTTGATCCCTTGACATTTCCCCACTGGGGCCTTCTCCATTAAAGGTTTTTATCAACCTATTTCCTGATGGACTTTTATACTAGCAACTCACAGGCTCACCCCACTGTTGACCAGTATGGAAGATTTGACCTGTTCCCTTTCTATCATGGATAGGTTCTTTACCTCTGGGCTCAACATACTGGTGCCAGAATGAATACAGACATCTGATTGGCTTTAGCTCTATGGCAGTTCCAAATTCCCAAATTTAATTGATTTACCAACCTCAGTTATTCCTAGGAGCAAGGATTACAGATGTGTACCACCATGTCCTATTCACCAGAGGTTTTCAAGAGATGGCTGAATGACCATGTGTAGGCAGTGTCATAGAGAGCGTTCATGTATAGCAATATTGGACTATATGGATTCTGAAACTCCTGACAACTCAAAGATTCATTGATTATATTGAAGAAATTCAGTCTAAGTTTTAATGTTGTGGCCCCTATTAAGTTGTAAACGCCATGAGGACAGAGACTGTATTTTGGCTCTTTTTGTATCCCTAGCACTTGGCACAATACCTAGCATATATTAGGTGCTCAATGTTTATTGATTGATTGTTGTTATAAATGAAACTAGAAGAAAAAAACAACATTGTACCCAAAGAGGACTCTGGTTGATGGGTTTCTTCTTCTTTTTTTTTTTACATATAAGGTATTTTATTTTTTCCGTTACATGTAAAGATAGTTCTCACTTTTGTTTATTCAAGCTTTACAATTTCAGATTTTTCTCCCTCCCTCCCCTCCCTCCCCCCTCCCCTAGACAGCAGGTAATTTGATATAGGTTATATCTATATATCTACATATCATATACATATACATATATATATACACACACACACATATATATATACACATAATAACATTAATCCTATTTCTGCATTAATCCTGTTACAAGAGAAAAAATCAGAGCAGTGATGCAAAACCTCAAAATAGAAAAAAAAAAACCCAACAGCACCCAAAACAAAAGAAATAGTATGGTTCAATCAGTATCTATACTCCACAGTTCTTTTTTTTTTTCTTGGATTTGGAGATCCTCTTCTATCATGAGTTCCCTGGAACTCTTCTGTACCATTGCATTGGTGAGAAGAATATAGTCCATCACAGTAGGTCAACACTCAATGTTGATGATACTGTGTACAATGTTCTTCTGGTTCTGCTCATCTCACTCATCATCAGCTCATGTAAGACCCTCCAGGTTTCTCTGAACTCCTCCTGCTCATCATTTCTTACAGCACAATAGTATTCCATGATGGGTTTCTTCTTGAAGAAGCACATAAAGGAGCTTAAAATAATACCTACCACTCATATAGCATTTTAAGTTTTGCTAAATGTTTAAAATATATTATCTAATTTGATCCTCACAGAAGCTCTATGAGATAGGTATTATCCATGTTTAAAGAGAAGGAAACTGGAGCTATTTGGTCATATAGCAACTTAATGTCTCAGGATTTAAATTCTGGTTCACATGACTGAGTCCAAATACAATACTCTATCCATTATGTCAGATTAGTTTCCTCATGTGTCCAATGGCAACAAAAATGTAATTTAATGAATTACTTGGTCATTCTATCTTGCCGTGCTAGTGGTGAATATAAACAAAAAGACCACCATGAAGACATTTACAGCTTCTTTTTAGAGGTTAAATCATTAGAAAAGTTTATGAAGAACTTGACAAGATTCTCTAAATAATCTTTCAAGATAGTAAAATATTTGCATATTTCCTGTTGAATTCTTTTGATTATGTACATTTTTTCTGGGTTTTGTTATAATTTTTAGCCCTTGTTCTAGTTCTAACTGTGGTCTGCCTCTTCCACATGCCATTGAAAGGTAAGGCTTAAAATTGATTCATGGATGGAGACTAAGATTGTCTTTGATTTATAATTTAGCTTTGTTGTCCACATGATACTATACATCTTAATAACATGTCATGACCACATGGGACTTAAAAAAATTTTTTTTGGGGGCAGGGCTATGAGGGTTAAGTGACTTGCCCAAGGTCACACAGCTAGTTAAGTGTCAAGTATCTGAGGCTGGATTTGAACTCAGGTCCTCCTGAATCCAGGGCTGGTGCTTTATCCACTGTGCCATCTAGCTGCCCCCCCATTCTTAATAATGGTAATAATAGTAGTCATAGTAGTAATACAATAATAATGATTATTCCCTTCTAGTTAATAGCCCCAGCCAACTCTTCTCCCTTTCATACCCATGTCTGCATCTCCACAGTTCCAAAGTAATTCATAATACTGTTTGGATTTTTTTCATCTTCCATTATATGTTTATGTGTTAGTCAATAATAGTTCATCTTTTTTTTTTTTAGTGAGGCAATTGGGGTCAAGTGAGTTGCCCAGGGTCACACAGCTAGTAAGTGTTAAGTGTCTGAGGCCGGATTTGAATCCAGGTACTCCTGACTCCAGGGCCGGGGCTCTATCCACTGTGCCACCTAGCTGCCCCAATAATAATTAGTCTTTCCCCAGGTGGGATAATTGTTATAGGAGATGAATTAATATAGGCAGCCATAGAGACCCCAGATCCCTTTTAGACATGGTCTTGCCAAGCCTCATGAAATCAATTGACATTAATACTGTTTGCCTGAGTTGAATGGTGTCCCCACAATTGCAGGTTTGAATTCCAAGGCTTCGCCTTTCTATCTTCTTCAAATACACCAATTTCCCTCATATAATGGGAACTTACTATATCAATCATCACCATCTAAAATGATCTCTAACTTAAGTCTTTTGTTGTTCAGTTGTCTGATTCTTTTTTTTGCAGGGCAATGAGGGTTAAGTGACTTGCCCAGGGTCGCACAGCTAGTAAGTGTATCAAGTGTCTGAGGCAGGATTTGAACTCAGGTCCTCCTGAATCCAAGGCTCGTGCTTTATCCACTGTGCCACCTAGCTGCCCCTTCAGTTGTCTGATTCTTCATGACCCCATTTAGGGTTTTCTTGGCAGAGATACTGGAGTAGTTTGCCATTTCCTTCTCTAGCTCATTTTATTGATGAGGAAAGTGAGGCAAAAAGGGTTAAGTGACTTGCCCAAGGTCACACAGCTAGTAAGTGTCTGAGGCTAGATTTGAACTCAAGAAGATGAATCTTCCTGACTCCAGGTCTGACACTCAATCTACTGTGCTACCTAGCTGCCCCTAACTTAAGTCTAGCTTCATTTATCTTATCCTAACATTTTAAAAATTATGATTATTTTATTATAACTATTATAACTAGTATTATTATTACATAGTTATAGTATATTTGCATACGTGTTTTGATTTTGCTTTCTTCATTCCTTTCTTCTTTTAATTTCATGTCTTTCCATATTCCTTTGTATATTTCATTTTAACTTTTCTTAGGGTTCGATAATATTCCATTTCATCCACATTCCACAATTTAACTATTCCCTGTTCTTAGTACTATGTTATTCCTTCTGAAGTCAGAGGAACACTGAAGCCTTAGGAGCATTAGACAAGAGTATCTAGTCCTACTGTTGTGAGGATCCAAAAATATTTGCTATACGTCAACTAAATACTGGGTATATGAGGAAGTTGGGCTATCAAAAAAGACTCAATCCCTGACCTCACTGAGTTTATAATTTACTTGGGAAGACACTTGGGAAGAAGTGCACCTGAGAATATAATTAATTGTAGAAGGCATAAGGATAAGGATACCTTCTGGATACATGGGCATTTGATTTTCGAGTTCCCCAAGGGTAGACAAAATAATTAATCTTTTTTCCCAATAGAAATGTTTCCAAAACAGGCTCACTTTCACTTTAAAGCTCTACCCTTTTCTATTAATATTTCATTTCATTATAGCAGGAAGAAAATCTCAATTAGGTGCTAATTGTTTTTTAGCAGCTATTAAGGGGCTCTGAGTAGACTGGGCATCAGCCAACCAAAGGAATTGTGTGTATGAGGGTAGAGTAGGGGATTGAAGCATGGCTAAGGAGCAGGATGGATGGACTATCCAAAACACTAAACCTATAACCCTTAATTCTAAAATAGTTTCTGTATATATTAATTAATCAATGAGTAACACAGATAATAAATACTATTAGAGTTTGGAGGAGGGAAAATTTATGCATGAACCATATTTTACTATGTGAACATACACACAAAATTAAGACAGGATAGTTTTGGGTAGATATGTACCAGTATCTGGGAGATCAGAAAAATTTTTATGTAGAAGTTGGCTCAGCTTGAGCTGAGTCTGGAAGGGCACCATGGATGCCAAGAGGTAAGAGCTTATAGGAATGGATGCAGGAGACAGAGTAGAGAACAGTGAGTAGATCAGTGTGGTTGAATTACAGATTTCAAGGAGAGGAGTAATGCTTCTCTACATTGGTAGGAGGTAGTTACTTACTTGGGGCTTCCTAGAATGATGAAATCACTGTTCTGGTCCCTAAATCCTATAAGCAATGGGGAATCATTGAAAGGAGAGAAATTTTTTCAGGAGAGCAATTAAATGATGAACGCTACAGTTTTAGGAATATTTTTCTAGCAGTGGCATCCAGGATAAATGGAAGACAGAAGAGATTGGTGACAAGGAGACAAATTAATAGGTTGTTGTTGTTGTTGTGTAATAGTTGATAATAGGTTCATGACTTCTAGAATGAAAAAAGGAAGGGACTGTGAAGGAAGAATTAACAAAGTTTGATAGAAGTAGCAATAAGGGGAGATGTATTATTGTGCTGAGACTTTGGAATTAGTATTTGATCTGTTTATTCTGAGCATAAGCTTTCAAACTTAAAAAACAACAACCCAGCAATGTAAAAATGTAAGTTAGTGTTCATGTTCTTTTTTTGTATAAGCATTTTTCAAATGCCGTAGGTTCATTCTTCCTGTTTAGTGGACCATTCAAACAAAATAGCATTGAATTGTTCATAACTCATCTAAAAACAGTACATGGGGATGTTTGACTTCCGATGAGATTAGAGTGGTAAGCTCTCGAATACCTCAGCAATTTCCAAACTGAATTTATGGTATTGTCACTGTGCAGGGAGTGTGAGTAACTCTGTCTAGAAATGCTTTAAAAGCATGCAAGATTGAAATGACATCAGGCTTACTTTGAATTAAGAAGCATTAAGTGTAATGTTTGGAGATAATGCTCAATAAATTCAAGTATGTAAGGAAAGGTTAACAAAGATCAACCATGTGGAAATTACTTCTTTTAGTTTGCATCTTTATCAGAAGGAGGGCAGGAGTTCATTCATCTATTTCTTTACTTTTCTGCTCTTTGTTAGCTTTTATCTGTGGCCATCTAATTTCTTTTCTTTTACTTTTATCTGAAAAAGAAGTGCTCTTGCTTTGTTCCAAGGCCAATCCCCTTACCTGTTGTCCTTGAACACATTCTTTCTCCTCTCTTCAAAGGACTGGAACCATCAGTTATTCACTCTGGGCTTTGAATCTTTACTCCATTGCTTTCCCCTGGCTACTTCTCTTTGGCCTACCTACATACTTAGGTGTTTTATATCCTAAACAAAAGACTCTTTGGAGATTTTGCTAAACTCGTAAGCTCCTGTCCTATCTTTTTATTCTATTACTACCAAATTTATTTAAAGAATAATCTGGAAAAAAAGTGGGGCACATAGGTGGTACAATGGACAGAGCACAGGCCCTGGAATGAGGAGGACCTGAGTTAAAATTCAGCCTCAGACATTTACTAGCTGTGTGACCCTAAACAAATCACTTAAGTCTGATTGCCTCAAAAAAAAAAATCTGCATATATCTTTACTTCATTAATTCAGAGGAGAGATCACTGTGGGTTGGAGCAGAGAACACTTCTTAGAGCAAATGGAATTTGAGCAAGGTTTTCAAGTATGTGTATAATGTTGATAGGATGAGAGGATAAGGCATTCTAGAGGAGTGAAATGATATAAGCAAAGACAAAAAGACAGAAAAAGACAGAGTCCCTCTTGGTGTGTTTTTATTAGTGAGCATAACATTGGAAGGACAGGTTGGAGCTAGACTGTGTATAGTTTTGAATTATGAAGTTTGTACTATATTCAGTATTTACTGGGGAGTCATTGATGGTTTTTGAACATGGAGATGTTAATGAAAGCCATGTCACTTCACTCATTTTTCAAACCTTTGCAATATAGCTTCCATCCCTACTGCTCTGTCGAAAATATACTTTTTTTTTTTTTGGCAGGGCAATGAGGGTTAAGTGACTTGCCCAGGGCCACAGAGCTAGTAAGTGTCAAGTGTCTGAGGTTGGATTTGAACTCAGGTCCTCCTGAATCCAGGGCCTGTGCTATATCCACTGCACCACCTAGCTACCCTGAAAATATACTTTTGAAGAAAACCTTCTGGTCAGCAAAACCAACTCCATCCCCTTCAAAAGTTCATGATAAGGAAACTCATCATCACCAAGATTGCATCAACTTTGGTATTCATATCTCATCAGTACTCTCAGCTACTTCTGTCCCTCTGATTGGAGGACTAGAGGACAGAGCAAAAAGCTCCTCCCAGAGCCTCCAACTCTTCTTTCTTACTAGCTGTACACCTTGGCTTGGACTCTACCAACATCATTCCCCCTTTCTCCAACTGGTATCTTTTCCCCCTCCCACTCTTTTCAGTTTCCTTTTTTAGATGAAGGAAGTTTTGGTGTCTAAGGAGAAATAAATTCATTACTAAATAAAGTTTTTTTTATTAAAGGGGAATTTGATTTTTAAAATTTTGCTCCACTAACAGAAATAGTGAAATTATCTGTGCTCACATGTATGCTCACACACACACGCTCACATAACACATATACACAGTCACATTGTTCGGCTAATTGTAACCTTCATGAACACATGAAAAAACAGAAGTTTATTGAAATAATTTTTATTTTAATATACAGGGTGGGCCAAAAGTCATGAAGGGGTCTGATATTTTGATAATTTTTTGAAAATTATTTGTTCTTTATTTTTTGCCATTTACAAGATTTGATTTTTCACACATAATGTAAATTCATTTCCTATATGTATTATCTATGATACTATGGTATTTAAAATATAAATAGAAAATAAAAGTTATTAAATATTCATGACTTTTGGCCTACCCTGTATAAATAAGTGTTGTCCATTCTTTTAGTGAGATTTGTTTTAAGAATTCAGCGGTATTTTAAAATAAATCTGGAAATATAGCTTTTAAGAAGAGAGTACCTTCTACTAAGGGTGCTATAAAACTCTCATAATTAGACTAATGTGTTTAATCCCCCCAAGAGCATTTCCAATGAGTGTACCAGAGCATTAATAATAAAATATGTCATATCTCAGAAAGCTGCACCCATTAGTGTTCATGAACAGTGACCTGAGTTAGTACTTTTTAATTCTTATACTCATGTTTTTAATGCCTAGGGACGTTAGTATAAATTGTGTTTACTCAAGGGTAGAGTTTGGTTAATAATGTATGCCTATAGATAATTAAACAGTGCTATACTTCTATGTTAAAAATTAGTTTATTCAGGACAAAGCTGTGTGGGAGAAAAACAGACTCACCCAATGGGTAAAGGGATCTTGAGAAAGCATTTAGATAACCACTCATTTTAAGTCATCCAAAAAAGATCATGAGAGCTGAATCTACTTTATATTTTAAGGTGACTAGAGAAAGAGATCTTATTAATAACTAATTCCTTTGTTTCAATGTTATTACAGTTACAGATGATAATAATAATAAACAATCACATTATTGATTATGCTGAAGCAGTTTATAGAAAATGTAACTTGAACTATTTTCATTGTTTAGTTTTGAAACCAAATCACAATCATTCAACCACACCATAATTGACTACGATTGTCCACTTAGCATTTTTTTTTGCTTGAAGACACCATGTTCACATCCTGGCATTGTTCAGAATACATCAGGCATGTTATAATTGTGCTAAAAGCACACTAGTAATAAGCGACGATATTTGGGGAATGTTAATTCTGTGCTGAGATCTGCACCAGGCCCTTTGTGGGTATCCAAGCAAAACAGAAACCACGGTCAGTAATGGGCTTCTTTAATACCATTCAAGGACTATCAGAAGCATCCTTTTTAGTAAGAAGTTCTAGTCAATAACATTTACTGTAGACACTGCAGGGAACTAAAAATGAAGAGTGGGTTAAATTCCACCTCAGAAACTTCCTAGCTGTGTGATCCTAGAGAAGCCATTTTACCTCTCCAAGCCCCAGTTTCTCAATCAGTGGGATGGACTTAGTCCCTGTATTACTTCCTTCATGGGAGTGGATTATCACAAAAAGTACTTTACAAACCCTTAAACTTCAGTATTTTTATGGATTTGCGTTTTCACTGAGTTACCATGCCTGCTTATTTTGTTCAACTCTTGTCCATGCCCTATCATAAATCCCACATGTCAAACTCATATAATATTTCTCAGGATGTGTAAAAAATAGCCTCTGATTGTTAAGAGCAAGTGACATAGGGGCAGCTAGGTGGCGCAGTGGATAAAGCACCAGCCCTGGATTCAGGAGTACCTGAGTTCAAATCCAGCCTCAGACACTTAACACTTACTAGCTGTGTGACCCTGGGCAAGTCACTTAACCCCAATTGCCTCACTAAAAAAAAAAAATGTTAAAAAAAAAAAAAGAGCAAGTGACATGTTTACTGTAAGTGTATTTCACTACCAAGGATGATATCTAGCAGAGAACCCAAATGGAAAATGCTTCTATTGGCTAGTGATTCAAGAAAAGTGTTATAGAGGTGGGAAGAGCCAAGAGAGAACAATTTAGAATGCTCCAGGGAATCTATTTATTTATTTGAGGGCCCATGGTCACATAGCTAGTAAGTGTCAAGTGTCTGAGGCCAGATTTGAACTCAAGGTCCTCCTAAAGCCAGGGCTGATACTTTATACACTGCGCCACCTAGCTGCCCCCTGCTCCAGGGAATTTAATAGCTTCCATATGAAGATATAACAAAAATATGGGAACTCTTTTGTCTATGAAAAGAAAGATTTAGAGGGAGAAGGGAGTTTGGCAGAATCAATCAATCATCTATCATTTAATAAATGCCAGATGCTGGCATTCTAATGGGGAAGGCACAAAGTATCTAACTACTTTATACTTATCTGTGTTGATTACATTTATATTTCTTTTGCATACATATGTATATATGTATACACATATATAATACAAACATGCATGAAGAATTTATATACACACATGCAGAATATAAATAGAATTTATATGTAAATACACATATATACAGAATAAATATAAATAAAATTTATTGTGTACATGTGTGTATCATATATACATATATAATGTATACACATATGTATATGCAGTATAAATATAAATAGAACAAATACAAATACAAATAAAGTAGTTAAATCCATGATAGTTTGGAAAAGAGGGCATTAGCAGCTGGGTGGGGGTGATGGGGGGTAGATTAGAAAAGTTTTCATGTAGAAGATAGTACTTGAACTTCATCTTAAAGGAAATAAGGGATTCTCTGAGGCACAGGTGAAGAGGACATGCATTCTAGGGTTCAAGTCTATAAAACTGAAGATAATGGATAGCTTGCCTTTTACATCAAACCCTGAAATATTTATTTTAGGGGCCATCCTACTTCAAAGAAGGTAGTTTTAGGGGAAATGAAATTAAATTCTCTACATATCGATTAGTAAACATATGGAACTCATCTCACACTTTCAAGGAGGAAATATACATTTTCTATAAAATCATAAGTGATAGATCCATAATGAGTTAATAAGAGACAAGTGAAGATATTCAGCAAATGTTTGAAGACAGTATCATGGAAAACACTGACATTGCTTTTCACAAAATGCTTCAAGGTACCACTGCCACAGACTGATAATAGCCACCATTGCAACAAAACCATTATAATAAATACTTATTAAGTGACAATTTTGCATGCACTATGCTTGGCATTAGGGGAAGACAATGTTTAGATGAGACTTGGTCCCTTCTTTTATGGAGTTTATGGTCTAACAGAGGGATAAGAAACTAACATAATTCACTATGTTAAGTAATATTACATGATAAGTATTTTATGAATTTATAACAAAAGATGCCATGGGAGGAGTGAGGGAAAGGTATTCTACTGGCTAGGAAGATGTGGAAAAACTTTACAGAGGAGGCTGCACTTCAGTTGGGCATTAAATGATCAGTAGGAATTCAAGAAGTAAAAAGGGGGAGAGAAAAAATTCTAGGCAACTAGCAATGTCATTAAGGCTTGAGAACACAGAGTATACTTGGAGGTAAAGAGACATATAGTTTGACTGGAGGTTAGAATATGTAGAGGGGAGAAAAGGTAGGGTGATATTAGATTCTAGAGGGGTTGACTGATGGGAAAAAGAGTTTGAAATTCCTTGGTATTCAAATGGGGAAGTTGAAGAGTTTTGAACAGAAAAATGATGTGACCAGATATATACCTAAAGAAAGATTATTCTGGCAGTTGTACAAAGGATGGATTGGAAGGGGAAGAAAGTAGAGGTGGAGCAACCTGTTAAGAAGTTATCCTATAGCCTGGTATGTATGAGAGTAGGAAATACCCTGTAGTGTGAATGCAATACTGACAATATGGTCAGTCAATCAGTAAAAACTTCTTAATCACCTACTAAGTGCCAGTTACTGTGCTAAGTACTGGGGAGTGAAAGGAAGGAAAAAGACAGTTCCTTCTCTCAAGGAACTGCCAATCTTTTGGGGAAGACAACATGCAAACAACAATGTACAAACGAGATATATATAAGTTAAATTGGAGACAACCAACAGACATAGGGAAGGGATAAATACAAGATATATATGGAGGTAGAATCAATAGGACCTGGTGATTGATATGAGAGGAGAGGTCATGGGGAGAGTCAAAGAAAATTCCAAAATAAGGAGACCTCATGAATGGTGATAGAAACAGTGAAGTCAGAAAGACTGGGGTCTTTTAGTTCCCAATCCCAAAGATTTCTGGTAGGGGTAAAGTGTATGATGAAATCATGTTGAGTGAAATCAGGTCAGTTTCTGTGCCTTCCTCTAGTGATGCTCAGCATTTCTAGGGAAGTAGTGAAGAAATCAATTCAATGCCTGTTATATACAGGACATTGTGTTAGGTACTGAGGTTACTAAAAAAAAAGAAAAGAAAAGAAATAATTCTTGATCCAAATGTGCTTGGTCCTGTTGCAGGAATACAACAAGCACTCAGAAACAAGGGGATATGGATTGATAAAGGCAGATCCCTAATCAATTTTCTAGGTTTTTCCAAGCGTTTACTTGAAACCTTTAATTGTACACAATCTTCTCCATATTTAGTGTGGGCATGCCCATTGACACCTTAAGACAACAAAGGACAAGTTTTGACTAATTTTCTCTTCTTCTCTAGTGAGGAGGAGAGGACAAGGCATCATGCATATGATTTGAGCACATAAGAATTTACAATCTAATGGGAGGAGAGAATACACAAAAGTGTGTTATGGAACAAAAGGAAATTTAAAAGGCAGTGGGGAGGGGGGGCAGCTAGGTGGTGCAGTGGATAAAGCGCTGGCCTTGGATTCAGGAGGACCTGAGTTCAAATACGGCCTCAGATGCTTGACACTTACTGGCTGTGCGACCCTGGGCAAGTCACTTAACCCTCATTGCCCAACAAAAACAAAGAAACAAACAAACAAAAAAAGGAGTGGGGGGAGGTAGAAGGTATTTGGCCCAGAGACATAATAGAAAAGTCCAAAGGAATATATCTGGGTAGGAAATGAAGGGGTATCTGGCCTAGGCCCCCTCATTAATTGGAGGTTTTAGGAGGAGTTCATCACTCTGCCCTCCCATGAGAAGACAAGAAAGTACTGATGAGGTGGTAAATAGAATTTATCACTTGCTGTCCAACTTCCCCATGACTACCAAAATGTCAGAAAAGCCTAATTTCCTTTTTTTGAGCCTAATTACTGAATTCGTCAATTAGAGGAATTTCATAGACTTTGAGGTAACTTGATAGCCCAGTGACTAGAGCTCTGGATATGGAGTCAAGACCTGAATTCAAAGCCTGCCTCAGACACTTATTAGAGTGTGACCTTGGGCAAGTCACTTTATCTTTGTTTGCCTTAGTTTTCTCATCTGTAAAATGGGGATAATAATAGCACCTTCTTTGCAGGGTTGTTGTGAGCATCAAATGTCATAATATTTGCAAATCTCAAAATACTATATGTTATTTAGTTGATTTTCAGTTGTGTGTGACTCTTTGTGATTCTTTTGGGGTTTTCTTGGCAAAGATACTGAAGTGGTTTGCCATTTCCTTCTATGGCTCATTTTATAGATGAGAAAACTGAGACAAACAGGGCTAAGTGATTTGCCAAGGGTCACATAGCTAGTTAGTGCCTGAGGCCAGATATGAACTGAATTTTCCATACTCTAGGCACAGTGCTTTATCCACTGTGCCACCTAGCTGTTAGCAATTATTATATGGATTTCTATGAATCATTTCACAAAGTCTCTAATACTATTCTTTTCTTTAAGATATAGGGATACAAACTATATGACAGAACTGTTAAGTGGATTTGGAATTGGTTGTATTAAAAGACACCAAAGGAAATGATTAATGGATTGATGGCACCATAAAAAGGGACACCTCTAATTCTGGAAGATGCTGTTGTTAACCATGTTGTGTTCAACATCTTTATGAATAAGTTGGATAAAGGCATAGAAGACATGATTTTTGAATGACATAAACCAGGAGAGGATAGATGTTCTATTGGATGACAGAATTCACATATATCTTCCACTAGAGAATTTTAATAATAATAGCTAATATTTGGATAATGCTTACTATGTGCCAGGTACTGTAAGGAATTAATTGTGATTTGGAGTTTTCATAACCCTATCTTTGCTTTATTATGGTCAGACTGAAAAAAAATGTAAGCTTGAAAAGCCTAAGAGAAGATGGTTGTGTACTTTGGGACATAATTGAACAAACAAGAGGAACTCTGACCACAGGGAACATTTATTGAAACTAAGTAACTAAGCCTCCCCTCCCCTACACTCACATGAGCCTGGCCAGATTATAATGGGGACAGCCCCATGTGGGTGTGCTGAGCCAATTGGAGACTCAGCATGGCTAAGAAGCACCCCTTCTGGTGGAAAAGACAGTTAGAGGCAGTTAGAGAGAGAAGAGAGGGTTCTGAGAAAAAGAGGGAAGGAAGGTAGACAGTTATAGGACCAAAACAGAAGAGATTGCAAGCTAATTTTCCTTGGAGCCACAGATTTCAGGTGTTGGTGGGTTTGTGTTTTTGAGGCAAAGTTAGCTCTCCATAGCTAGCTGGGCTGGAGGAAGTTTCAGGGTGCCTGGGGCCTTTTTACCCCAGAGTTTTAGATTCTTTCTCATTGTTCCCAGCTCTATTAATCTCACTTGTGTTTTGAACTTGTTCCCATTAATAAACCTGTTTTGTTTGTGAAAGATGCTATTTCCTTTCTTACCCCAATACAGATTGGCAAGCCACCCAATTAACTCTTCCCATACTAAATTTGGCCCTTATAGTACTTTACAATTATTATCTCCTTTGATCTTCCTATCTGGGGTAGGCTTTGAACTCAGGTCTTCCTGATTCTTGGTGTAGAGCTCTATCCATTGTACCACCTACCTGCCTTGGCATTTCTCTAATCCACTTGTTTAGTAATTTATACCAAAAAAGGGGCAGCTAGGTGGTGCAGTGGATAAAGCACCAGCCCTGGATTCAGGATTACCTGAGTTCAAATCCGGCCTCAGACACTTGACACTTACTAGCTGTGTGACCCAGGGCAAGTCATTTAACCCTCATTGTCCAGCAAAAACCAACCAACCAACCAACCAACCAACCAAACAAACAAACAAAAAATTTATACCAAAAAAGGAATTAGATTTTTCTGGCATGATGAATTCATAAGGGCTTTTGGTTGGTTAGTTAGTGATAAATTCTTTTTATCACCTCACGAGTACCCTTTGCTACTCTTATTGGAGGGCAGAGTGATGAGCTCCTCCTAAAACTTCCATCCAATTAAGGAGGGAGCCCAGGCCAGACACTTCTTAATTTGCTACCAAGATATTAGTTCTTTGGACTTTTCTATTATATCTCTGGGTCAGGTACTTTCTCTACCTCTCACCTTTTCAGCTTTCTTTTGCATATTGTCTTCCTTCCACTAGACTGAAAGCTCCTTTAGGGCAATACTGTCTTTCTTTTTTGTTCTTGTATTCCTAGCACTTAGCACAGTGCCTGGCACGTAGTACTAACTGACCGACTTACAAATGCCATTGCACGAAGCAGATAAAAATAAAAGATGGCTCAGCTTCCACATTGACAAAGACAGTAAAATGGGTTAGGGACAAAGGTTCTAAGTTACATATTTTAAAGTTGTCTCCAAATACTAATTTGATTCTTTGTGTGCCTAATGAAAGCTTTTTATCCAGTGACTGCAAAGTTGATACATTTCCAAAGGAACTGAGCCTTATCTATATTGACATTTTCATTATAAATGAAAGCATAAGATACAAAGAAGTTGTGACTATATAGGATGACTCATAGATTTTTCCCCTGGGAAGTGAATAAAGAAATTGACAGTTGGTTTCATCATACACCCAAAGGCATCAGTGAACATAATTTTATGGAACTCTTGATCAAGTTGCCTTGCATATTTCCATGGAAATAATTAGATCTCATGTGTCCACATATATCATAGAGGCTGAAACAGTTAAGAAATTCTATGAAAAATTTGAAATGGTCCTCCAAAGCAAATCAACATACTTACTGATATTCAGTGATTTTAATGAGAAGATGGGCACAGGGAAGAATAGAGAAAGAAATTATTCAGAATAAGGGGATTCTGTGAACCAATACAATAAAAGGTTTCCTAGCTTTTCTTAGTTTTCTCCTACCACAACAAATAATACAAATTAACAGTCTACAAATTGAGAAAAATCACCAAATCCAAGAAGATAAATTAAAAAATTGGTCACAATGTATTTTTTCACTTACATTTTATTTTTTTCTATGAAAAAAGATTCTTTTTCTTTCCTGAAACAGCCAATAAAAAGAGAAAAAAATCTTTATAATGAATAGGATAGCAGTGTTTTGCAGTCAAGCAAAACAATTCCTTCATTGCCATGTCTACATATGTATGTGTGTATATTTTTTTTGATCTGCACCCTTACACTATTATCTGTCAACAGATGGGTAGTATGTTTCATCAAGTCTATGGAATCATAGTTGGCCATGTGAATGCAATTCTTACAGAAAAAATAATTGAAAACCAACTTAACAGCCTGTTATTCTACTATCTTCTCAGGCTCTTTGCCTCCTCTCACTATTTCCACAATCTATGTTGGCCCAGGCAGAGGGTGGCCCCATGACCCTTGTAGCTATTGCAATTTAAAGCACCTAGCTTTGGTAATTTTGTCACAGTGTTCCAGATGCAACTATATTACCAGCGTTAATGAGGCCAGAGAATGAAAGGGGATAATTATGTAAGACTGTGAAGGTGTATGGTATGTAGGGTACAAGAAAGTAGAGCAGGGAAGAAACTAGAGAATCAATGATTAAGAGTAACTGGACAGGAGAAAATAAGTATCTGGTAGAAGGAATGAGAGAGAAGATGTGAAAAGGCACAATTGCAAAGACTTCTTGATGAATGCCTCTGAGCAGGGTCCTGAGGGACCCTTCCTCAACTCCTTCAAAACAAATTCCAGAAAGAACAAATTCCATACTGTGGAATCCAGAAGAATGGGTTTAGTAAAATAGAGAATGGGAGCTATATTAGTGGTTAGTTGGAGTCTCCCTGTAGTGGTGTTCCAGATGACTGCCTATGCCCTCTGAGAGAAATAGACCTTGTTCAGTTTGAGGAATGAAAGAGAAGAGAATAAGCAACAAGGAAAGGGCCAAAGAGAAGGACTAGTGGTAAGCAATTTTCAGTAAGAATATCAAAGGAAAAAGCAGCAGTGATTATCAGACAAAAGCTGAGTAAGGACAAATGAGCAGACATTCAAAGTAAAGATCCTTCTCTGAGGACAAGGGCTTTGGAACAAAGGAAAATGCATCACAATCTCCTGGGGAAAGTGAAGATGCTACAAAAAAATTCAACAAGGCCTCCTAAAATGATAATTCAGGAATTACAACAACTTCCATTGTGGTTTAGAAGAGCAATCAAGGAAATAAATACAGAATTAGAGCTCTTGTGGATCAAAAGTAGGGAGTTGAGAAGTTAGGACAAAAGATAGAGCTAGTTACCATGTACATGATTCTCTGAAAAAAGAAAACGGCAGAATTGGTTAGAAAATTCACAAAAATGAAGAGACAAAAGAAGAAATAATGAACAAAAAACAAACAAAAGACCCCAAACCCATACCCAAGATTGGAAGAACATGAGAGAAATAAGAATACTGAAATTGATGATGATATGAAGAAATAATCTGAATATTATAAGTCTTCCAGAAAACATAATGAAAAATCCTCTTAATACCATACTCTAAGAAATTATGCAGAAAAATTGATCTGAGATATTATTAGCAAATGGTAAAATCCAGGTCAGGAGAATCCACCTAACAACAACAGAAAGAAACTCCATGTTTAAATGATGAATAAACACGGTAATCAAATTGAAAATTAACATGTCAACTAAGAAAAGCAGGGGCACTAATCAGAAATTCATATAAGGCTATGTAGTAAATATAGACATGATAAGAAATAATAAATAAGGAAGTTGTATTATGCTTAAAGGCACCATAGATAACAAATCAGTATGAATACTTAATATAAATACACCAAACAGTATATCATATAAATGTTTAAATAGAGTTGGAGAGAGAAATAGTAAAACTATAATAATGAGAGATTAATAATAATGTGTCTCTTTAAGATCTAGACAAATCTAACAAAGGATGAAGAAAAACATTAAAGACTTGAATATAATTAAAAAAATAAAGATGCTGTATCTTAGGCAATTACTGAATAGGTAGAAAGACATTTCAGCCCTCAGTGACACCTTTACAAAAATTGGCCAGGTATTGGGGGTATAAAGACCTTCCCAAATACAGAAAGGAAGAAATATTAAAGGAACCACTTAATGATTACAATGTAATAAAAATGATTTTCTATAAAGGATTTTTGAAGAAAGAATTTAAAAAACAAAAGAATAGGGAAGATCCAAAGAACAAATTATAGAAGTCATATGAAGTTTCTAAAAGAAAATAACAATAAGACAATATAACACCTTATGGAGCACCACAAAAGCAGTCCTTAAGAGGAAAAAAATATATATCTTTAAATGCTCTCATCAACAAAAGACAGAATAAATAAGTGAATTGGACATACAACTAAAAAAATGAGAACACCAACAAATAAAAAAAAAAAACCCTTCAGCTAACCAGCAGAGTTGGCATTATGAAAATTACTTAGACATCCTAATATTTGAAAAAGAAATTGAACAAGTCACAAATTGACTCCCACAGGAGGAAAACTCTAGGAATAAATGTATTTAACTAGTGAATTCTATAAGCATTCAGAGAACAATTAATTCCAGTATTTCCCAAAGTGTTTGCCAAAGTAGGTAAAGAATGAACCTTTTCAGTTTCTTTTTGCTATATAAATATGTTATATTTGATATATAAACCATGGAGAGATGAATCAGGGAAACAAAAAGTCCCTAATGAACATTGATGCAAAATTATTACTAACAATATTCTATACAACAAACCATGTTAATAACATAAATAAAAAACCCATAAGATGATATGCCTTTGACAAAATCCAATGCCTATTTCTGTTAAAAGACATACACAGGGGGCAGCTAGGTGGTGCAGTGGATAGAGCACTGGCCCTGGAGTCAGGAGTACCTGAGTTCAAATCCGGCCTCAGACACTTGACACTTACTAGCTGTGTGACCCTAGGCAAGTCACTTAATCCCAATTGCCTCACTAAAAAAAAAACAAACAAACAAAAAAACCAGACATACACAGGGGCAGCTAAGTGGCACAGTGCATAAAGCACCAGCCCTGGATTCAGGAGGACCTGAGTTCCAATCTGACCTCAGACACTTAACACTTACTTGCTATGTGACCCTGGACAAGTCACTTAACCTTCATTGCCCTAAAAAAAAAAAAAAAGAAAAAAGACACACACAAAGAGAAACATGAGAATAAGTGTACCTTTCCTTAATGTAGTAAATAACATCCAGTTAAAACCAAGTTCAAACATTATATGGAATGGAAAACAGTTAAATGACTTTCCAATAAATCAAGGGTAAAACAAGGATGTGCATTATCATCACTACTATTGAACAATGACACAGAAATGCCTCAAAGTGCTATATAAATGCTATTATTATCTCACAAATTTACTGAATTGTTCATCGTTTCAATAAATTTTTGACGATGCTTTAGGATTTCTAAGTAAATCATCATATCATATCCTAAAAGTGATATTTTTGTTCTCTTTGCCTCTACTTAGTCCTTCATTTTTTATATGAGTTTATATACCACCATACCCACAAGAATTTATATCATATAATTATAAAACACAAATTTATATCAATATAACCACAAAACAAAGGGCATCTTAAATATTTAAAAGAATTCACTGATCATGTTTGGGCCATGTGAATATAAGAAAAATGATATCATCTAAATTAATTGGGAGATTTTTTTCTATGCTAATCAAATTGCTGAGAGGATTTTTAAATCAGAAAAAAAGATTCATTTGAAGGAAAAATGTTCTACAATCTCAAGAGAAATAATGAGAAAAAATATTACCAAGGCTCATACAGTATTATAAAGCAGTAATCATCAAAATTATTGAGTACTGGTTAAAAACAAGAAACAAAAGTAGAACAGTGGAATACACTAGATAGGCAAGAGGCAACAACAATCAGAAACAGTGATTGAATGTTTGATAAACCTGAAAACAAGTGACTGTAGGAAAGATTTATTTTCTTTTTCTTCCTCCCTTCCTTTTTTTGTTTCTTTTTTTGGACAAGAATTGCTGTGAAAAATGGAAAGAAGTTTGGCACAAATTACAGATTTCTTACATCACATAACACAACAATCACAAAGTTAAGTGATGAGTATATAAAAGTCACACCATAAAAATTAGAAGAAAATGACATTATATACCCTTCAATACTATGGTGAGGCATAGAATTCTTAATGAAGCATTATAGAAAGAGGATTATGAGATCCAAAACATAGTGATGACAGAATTAGAACAGAAATGGCAGAGTGGGAAAAAATTTAGGTCAATTATCACTAATAAAGGTCTGCTATCCAAAATATTCAGAGAATTGACACAATGAGACATCAAAATCCATTTCCTTTTACATAAATGGTAAAAGGATATGAACAAAGATTAAAAAAAAGATTTGCAAGCTATAAGTGATTATAAGAAAATACGCTCCAAATAATTAATTATAAGAAAAATGCAAATCAAAACAACTCTAAAGAGTCACTTAAACTCTAGAAAAATTTTAAAGATGATAAAAGATGCCTGTCCTGATTGATGACTCCCTTACTACCACCACCATTTTAGGAAGGATCCTAGGTATGTATCACTTTACTCATATCTGAACTCACATTCTAGTTTCTTTTTCATCTTCTGCCTAGCCTAGGTAGGTAATACTGGGACAAAATATTACACACAATATTCACAATGAAGGGTTCCATCAGGAGAGAGAATTGAAATGACTGTTATGTAAAGGTAAAGAACATCAATAAAACTTAAAATAATATTATTCAGTAAGTGATCAAAGTGATCAAACATTTGTAGACTCGTATTTGCATATTATGAAAAGTTTTTTAATGAAAGTTGAAAGACTGGGCATGTTGAGTGTCAAAAATCACAAAAATTAAATTATTTATGTATTATTATATTACATTACATTATATATTTTGTATATATTATTTATATATTAACAGAAAAATGAGAGATCATTGATATAGAATCATTTCGGAATCAGTTATCTGCAATTAGTATTGATTTCTTAGAAGATCATGATCAATGAGAAGTTGTCAGACAGGATAAACATGAGAAGACAACGCTGAATAGAATTACAACAGCTTCATTCTAACCTATGTAATTGAATTGTTGGATCTGCAAAATGGTAAATGGACACAAGTAAATATGTTGGTTCTCATTATTGTTTCTTTTTATACATGTTTATATGTGTGTGTATTTTTGTGTGTATATGTATTAGATACATGTATAGAGTATATATATTCCAATAAAAATAGAGAGAACTCTCCCACAATGCTCTTTCTTTGAAACAAGCTAAGCAAGACTTCTTAAGAGACATTGGGACTTATAGTATATAATTTTCAGCTTTTGTAGTTTCTTGTTGGTTAACAGAAAATGACATTTGCTTTAGTTTTAATTATTTGCTACCAATATTATTTTATTTGACCTGAATTTTTTTCTTTTAATATTATTTTCATTTATATTGTTATGGTCATTGTGGCAAGCATTCTTTGGGCTCTGCGTTCTTTACTCTTCATCTACTTCTACAAATATTCCCATGTTTCTCTGGTCTTCTTTTTTTTTTATGGTGAGGCAATTGGGGTTAAGTGACTTGCCCAGGGTCACACAGCTAGTAAGTATCAAGTGTCTGAGGCCAGATTTGAACTCAGGTCCTACTGAATCCAGGGCTGCTGCTCTATCTACTGCGCCACCTAGCTGCCCCTCTGGTCTTCCTTTTAATGATTTTGTGTGGTACACTATTCTATTACATTCATAAAGAACAATTTCTTTAGCCATTCTCTAATTGTTGAGCATATATTATGATTCAAGGGTTTTGTTTTTGTTTTTTGCTATTACAATTGGTGATGCTTTGAATACTTTTTGGTATTGATCTTTTTCCTGCTGTTAATAATGACCTTGTATCTCTAGGTGAAAGGGAATAGACAATTTAGTAACTTTTATTGCATAAGACCAAGTTGTTTTGTAGAATAGTTGAATCATTTCAGCTCTAAAAGCAGTGAATTAGTATGTCTCTCTTCCCACAGCTTGCCAACATTGAATTTTTTAAAACTTGTATTACCTTTGCCAATTTTGTAGGTATTATATTGTATTCTTTAAAAAGTCAGCTCAAGGTACTGTAATCTTATATTTCTTGATGACCCCACATACTTTGCTCTTACTCACAGACACCTTCGCTTTCCCCTCTCTATTCCAAGATCCCTGGATTCTACCTTTACTGATGAGCCCTTTTAAAAAACTTCTCTTTACTCTTTAGATAAGAATGTAGTTCAAGAGTCTTCTTTTCTTCCATTTTCCTGTTTAACTGACTTTCATCTAGGGCACCCTAATCTCAATAAAGAATAATTAACTTCATTTTCTCTCCCTTTACCTATTCCAGGTATTTTACTTCTGTCTTATTTTCATATGTGGGATTAGCTACTCAAATTCTAAGTTTTCTTCCCTCGGTGACCCTCAGAGAAGGTGAAACTTCTGAACAATAGTCTTATCTCCTCCTTAAAGCATGCAAATACTGAGTCATCTCATACACATTTCTTGTGTATAGTTTTCTTCAGTGAGTTTATATGTTAAAGCTACTGTCTTGCTGCTTTTTCCCTCTAGAGGAAAGAAATTTTTTCTTTGATCTTACTGAAGATCCATTTTTTCTCATTAAAAAGTATGAAAAGTTTTGCAGAAGATGTGATCTTGAGGTGCTAGCTGATTTGCTTTGATTTTAAACATCATATCAATAAATCAATCTAATAATCTACCAATCATCTATGAAGTACATATTATGAAAGTTCAAGTGAGATAACCCCTGTTCTCAAGATTCTATGATTTCATTCTTTTATTTCTCATCATCAATGAATATACTATCTGGTCCTATATGACTTGATTCTTTTTGATATGTAAAATGTTTCATTTCTTTTTATAGAAGCTCTGGAACTTGGCGACTACATTGTTGGGGGTAGTTAAAGTTGGGGGTTCAACTCTGATAGTGTCTTGTGGGTTCTATTTATCTTCACTTTGCCCTTTGTTTCCAATAACTCTCTTGTGCTATTTTTTGAAATAGGATAAATATGAAGTATCAGGCTTTTTGTTTCATCATAGTTTTCTCTAGGAGGTAAATTATTTTAAAATGGCCTTAATGATATCTCTATTCATGGTCAGTTTATTTGTAGAGACCTCAAGTATTCCTTAAATTTTTCTGACTTCTGATTTTGCTATGGCATTTTCTCCATTTTTTTTACATTTTATTGTGTATTCTGCCTGCCATTTTCTTTTTTTTTTAAGTCCACTGCATTATTATGATTTTCCAGTATTTGATCTAAAATGATGATCTTAAATTTATTTTTTATGTATTCTTATTTGGGAGATTTTATTTCCATATTTATTTTATTGAGTTTCTCAATAACTCTGGAAATTCTTAGAGTTGTTTCAACTTCCTTTATGGGAGTTTAATTGCTTTTATAAAAGTGTAGTTATTTTCTTTTGAAGATTTTTGATTGCTTTCTTTTATTCCATGGCATTTATTAATTGTATTAGGTTCTCTCTTTTTCTTTCCTTCTTTTTTTCATTCTCTTTACTACTTTTTTTTCTAATAGAAGATCCTTATAAAACTTTATCTCTCTTTACCCCCTACTTTTTGTTGTTGTTTTACTTCATTTGATATATTTGTTGGCTATTATGATGAATGTGAGCTGGGATTAGACATGGATACTCAATCAGCCTTCTTGCCAGAAGTACCATTTATTGCACTTTTTAGATAATTTTAGCCAATTTAAAATAGTGGTTGCATGAAGGAAATCTAGAAACTGGCTTAGCAGCAAACATTTGACCTGTTCACCAAGCACATGAGAGTTTTCATGGACTAGGCTTGACTCAGCTTGGTCTGCTGGTAGTTGTATTTTACTATTGTTTTAGATATCAGTTTTGGGTAAGCATGCTTCAATTTTATTAATATTAAGCTCTGAAACTAGAATGAAATGAGACACAGGGGGTAGGACATTCAGAGGAAAGAAGGGATGTTTATTCAAGATAAAGCCTTAATTTAGTTGAGGTGTCTTCCCAGTGTTGTTTTTTGCTGCTACTTTGTGATCACAAGTATAAGGGAGGAGCAGCTTCTTGCATTTACTTTATATCTAGGTGACTAGGAGTGTATATCAGTGGACTTGAGGCTTAGTCCCTCGAGATAACTAAATCTATAGGAAAACTTCAGTAACTTTTGAGGAAAAACTAGCTTGACTTGAATGGCAGGGGAAGAGTAAGGTATTGTTTTCATCAGAATAGTCAAAGATCACACTAGTTTAGAATATGCAAAACATTACAGAGGGAAATAAGAGGTGTAGGATTACATGCAATAGTGTCAAAAGCCAGTGTAGGTAACCAATTGGTGGAATAGAAGGAAACAAGAGAATTTAGCTTTATGCTACCACTAAATAAACCAATTACTAAATAACTCACCCCTTTGGACAAATATGAACTGGTTCCCTTAAGGAGGTAAAAGTGAAGGGCTTTGGGTGAAAAAAAAGCTTTAATGATAAGAAATCCCCTGATATATGCAAGCAAAAGTGAGAGAGAAAAGCTTTGTGCTAAAAGCCACATTGGTGAGGGGAAAAAAAACCCTCAGTGGGAAGGAACCCTAAGGGACTAAACTGAAACTGAAAGACTGGCACTGAGGAAAAAAAATACCAAAAAATGATGTACTAATCAGGGGAAGGTGGAATAATTCAGTTCAAATTTCACAAAGTATCCACTCAGGCCACCAGTTGCTTATAGAGAGAAAATAAAAGAAGGGGAGTGGGAAAGGTTGGACCTTAGCTGGTTCTGGAAGAAAAGAACTTTAGCATAGTGTAGTAAGTAAAAACTCAAAATCTTTCTTCTTTTCTCCCCAGCTTCAAGGAAAAGGCTTCGATTAGTTCTATTCCACCAAAGGAGAGCAAGGTCAGATTTAACAGGGGATTAAAGAAAAGGCCTTTTCTTCCTCTCTCTTCTTATTCAAAGGAAAGGGATTTAAATAAAGCCATACACAGGACAGAACATTACTGTCTGTGGTGAAGGAAAAAACATGGGTCAATACACTTAAGGAAAGTGTCTGGCCTAAGTAAAGAAAGGACCTACTATGTTCTAAGCACGGTGCTAAACTCTTTACCAATATTATCTCATTAGATGGCAGGTGCATTTTTTTTCCATTTTCAGTTGAGGAAACAGGAAAGGAGAGATTAAGTGACTTGCCCATGCTCACACAACTAGAAAGTATTAGAAGGATGAATTTGATCTCAGGTCTTCTTGACTCCTAAACAAGTGCTCCATCCATTACATCACCTCACTGTCTGAAAAAAAAATCCAGAGAAAAGGAAAAGTCATCAACTTCATCAGGTTTTCGGATTCAAGGAGACCTAGAAATTAATTCTTGAGAACTCAGTAAAAAAAATGAATAAACAAAAAAAATCCACACAAAAGGATCTTTACGATGCTAAGGATGACCAAGGCATAAACATGGATAAGAAGAATAATTCAAAAATGTTATATTCAAAGCTAAAAATAGCTTGTTCCCAAGAATAATTAGAATTCTCTGAAAAAAATAATGCAGGAGTTGAACAAATATATTATAAAAGACATGAGATGAGATTTGGTGGATCAGATAGAAATTAATGACTTCAGGAAATAACAAGAATTCTTAAAACAAAATAAAAGAGTGAAAAATAGAGGAAAATACAAGATATGTCATAACAAAAATAACCAATCTGGAATACAGATCAAGGAGAGAGAATTTAAGAATCACTGGATTATTTGATATCAATGACCAGAAAAACAACTTGAGATCATGTTTCAAAGAAATTATTAAAGAAAATTGTTCATACATATTAGAACAAAAGTGTAATATGAAAATAGAAAGAATCAATTTATCAGCTCCTGAAAGAAACATCAAAATGAAAACTCCCAAGAATGTCAGTAACCAAATAAAGAGCTTCCAGACAAAAGAAAAAATAGCCAGAAAGAAATGTTTTCAAATATTTAAGAACCATAATCAGCATCTCATAAGATTTAGCAGCTATCACTATAAAGGAATAGATAATATGGAATAAGATATTCCAACTAGCAAAAGATAAAGGTCTATAACCAAGAATAACTTACCCAGCAAAACTGAGTATAATCCTACAAGGAAAAAAGATGTTCTTCCAATGACTTAGAGGACTTTCAAACATTCCTGATTAAAACACACACACACACACACACACACACACACACACACACATGCAGAAATATGAAAATGAACTTTGATGTACAAATAGGAGAATCAACAGAAAAGTAAACAGGCAAATATAAGTGAACCATTAGAAAGGCATTTAAAAGGATGAACTATTTACATTCTTTTTTTTTTGCGGGGCAAAGAGGGTCAAGTGATATGCCACCTAGTCGTCCTAGCCATCTCCCATATATTTTACCACATCCACTTTTGGGGGGTGGTGGTAATGAGGGTTAAGTGACTTGATCAGGGTCACACAGATAGTAAGTGTAAAGTGTCTGAGGCCAGATTTGAACTCAGATCCTCCTGAATCCAGCCCCAGTGCTATATCCACTGTACCACCTAGCTGCCCCCATGGACAATTAATTTAAATGAATTGAAAATGCACTCAATGGTATAACTTCAAAATAATTGAAAGAAAACCTAAAGGAGAAATAATAAATCTATAATATTAGAGTACTTCAATTTATCCCAATTGGCCCTAGATAAATCTAATCTAAATAAATAAGAAATAAGTTAAGGATCTGAATACATTTTTTAGAAAAAAATAGATATAATAGAGCTTTGGCAGTTACTGAATGGAAATGAAAGGGTATATACAAATTTGTTTCAGTTTTTATGGTACTGCTACAAACATTTAGCATGCCAGAAAATAAAAGCCTCACAAATAAATATATAAAAATGGGAATATTGTACATATTCTTTATGGATCAAAGTTTAACAAAATTAAATTAAATAAAGGGATACTGAAACATTTATTAAAAATCAACTGGAGGGGCAGCTAGGTGGCACAGTGGATAAAGCACTGGCCCTGGATTCAGAAAGACCTGAGTTCAAATCCGGCCTCAGACACTTGACACTTGCTAGTCACTTAACCCTCATTGCCCTACAAAAACAAAAACAAAAACAAAACAAAACAAAAATCAACCGGAGACTATGTAACCAAAGAATAAACCAAAGAAAAAATGGATAATTTCATTAAAAGATAATAACAATGAGATAGTGTGAGATTTAAAATTGGATATTAGATCATAAATCTCCCCTACTTAACCTTTCCCTTAATTTATCTCCCAGACTAGTAAATGGAAGAAGCTTTTGGTTTTCTAGATAGACCTTTTATTGTTATGGTAGTCACAAGGTGATGTTGATTAGAAGGATAGGAAAGTAGAAACACAATACAAATCGTCTTAAGTCTAAGCTTAGTCTATATTCCTTATAAAAACTCACCAAAACCGAAGGCCACCTTTGGAGAGAGAGAGAGACCATCTGTGCAGCACAGTCAGGAGACCAGCAGAGCAGGAAAAAGCCCCACTTCCGTTCTCTCCTTGTCTTTTAAGCTCGCACCCCGGAAGTCGAGTGCGTAGCAGGCAGTCTGACGTGTGCAGCAGGCGGACTTTGGTCTCCTCCCCAAAAGGGTGGTCCTTCAAAAAAAACTGGCGTCTTTCAGTTATCCTAACCGACTGTTAAAAAACTTTCATATTTTTTTACCACAATAGGATGTAGTCAAAATCCTTAAGGGAAAACTTAAATCTCTAAATATTTTTATTAACAAAAACAAGAAAGAACAGATCAATGATTTGGAAAAGCTAGAAAGCCAGCAAATTAAAAAAATATCAATGAAATACCAAAATAGGAATACTGAAAAAATCAGAGGAGAAATAAAATTGAAAACAAAATTTAAAAACTCCACTAAATCAATAAAACAAGGAGCTGGTTTAAAGAAAACTAAATTACCAGTATCAAAAATGAAAGAGAGAGGCAGCTAGATGGCACAGTAGATAGAGCACTGGCCCTGGATTCAGGAGGACTTGAGTTCAAATTCAGCCTCAGACACTTAACAATTACTAGCTGTGTGACCCTGGGCAAGTCACTTAATCCCAATTGCCTCACATACACAAAAAAGAAAAAAGAAAAAAAATGAAAGAGAGAATTCACAATAAATAGCGAAGCAATAAAGTATATTAAAAACTATTTTGCCCAACTATATACTAATAAAACCGATAAATGAAATATTAATAATAACTAGCATTTATATGGAACCTTTTGTTGTTTTTCAGTTGCATCTAACTTCATGAGAGTTAATAGGGTAGTTTAATAAATTGTCAACGGGGTTTTTTGGCAAAGATATTGGAGTTTTGGGGGCAGCTAGGTGGCACAGTGGATAAAGCACTGGCCTTGGATTCAGGAGGACCTGAGTTCAAATCTAGTCTCAGGCACTTGACACTTACTAGCTGTGTGACCCTGGGCAAGTCACTTAATCCTCATTGCCCTACAAAAAACAAAGGTATTAGAGTGGTTTGCTATTTCTTTTTCCTGTATGTCACCATTTTATAGATGAGGAATTAAGGCAAATATGGGTTAAATGACTTGCCCAAGGTCTCACAGTTAGTAAGTATCTGAGGTCACATTTGAACACAGGTCTTCCTGATTCTGAACCCAGTACTCTATTCACTGTGCCACCTGACTGCCCCAAATAATGCTTTAAGGTTGCGAAGTGCTTTACAAATATATTTTCATTTTTATCATCACAACAACCTTGGAAGGTAGGTTCTATTTTTATCCCTATTTTATAGCTGGGAGAATTGAGGCAGACAGAGGCTAAATACCCTTCTTAAGGTCACACAGTTAAAGTGTTTAAGGTATGATTTGAACTCAGTTTTTCTTGACTCTATCAGGTCCAACACTATCTACTCTGCCACCTACCTGCCTTAAATGATAACAACAACAACAACAACAAAAACAACAACAACGACAACAACAATGACAACACCCACAATAATAATAGCAGCTACCATTTCTATAGTGCCTAATATGTGCCTAGTAGTGTGCTAACCACTCTACAAATTACCTTAATTGATCCTCACAACAATCTTGTGTGGTAGGGGATATTATTCTCCCCACTTCTCATTATTCCCAGTTGAGGAAACTGAGACAAACAGAAATTAAATGACTTGCCCAGGGTCACACAGTTAATAATGTTGTTTGTGATAACAAATCCCCAAGTCTGAAATAGTTTTAGAAAGAAATGTACAGGCATACCTCAGAGATATTGCACATTTGGTTCTAGATCACCTCAATAAAGTGAATATCAAAATAAAGTGATTCATATGAATTTTTTGGTTTCCTAGTGCATATAAAATTATGTTTATACTATACCATAGTCCACTAAGTGTGCAATAGTAGAACCCCATGTACATACGTTAATAAAAAAACAAAACAAAACACATTATTGCTAAAAAAAAATGCTTGCCTTCAGCAAGTTGTAATTATTTTTTGTGGGACAATGAGGGTTAAGTGACTTGTCCAGGGTCACACAGCTAGTAAATGTCGTGTCTGAGGTCAAATTTGAACTCAGGTCTTCCTGAATCCAGGGCTGGTGCTTTAGCCACTGTGCCACCTAGCTACCCCCAGTTGTAATCTTTTTTGCTGGTGGAAGGTCTTGCCTTGATGTTGTTGGCTGCTGACTGATTAGGGTGATGGTTGCTGAAGGTTAGGGGGGGGGCTGTGGCAATTAAAAAAAATAAGGAGGGGCAGCTAGGTGGTGCAATGGATAGAGCACCAGCCCTGGAGTCAGGAATACCTGAGTTCAAATCCGGCCTCAGACACTTAACACTTAACTAGCTGTGTGACCCTGGGCAAGTCACTTAACCCCAATTGCCTCACTAAAAAAAAAAAATAAGGCAACAATGAAGTTTGCCACATCAATTTACTCTGGCTTTCACTTGAACTCTTAGAGATCTTTGTAGGGTTATTAACTGGCCTGATTTCAGTACTGTTGTGTCTCAGGGAATTGGCAGGCACAGGGAGAGGGAGTGACATGGTAACAACCAGTGGGTGGAGCAGTCAAGAACACCTAGAACATTTATATGGGTGGCACCCCCAAATAATTACAACGTTGACATCAAAGATCACTGATCACAGATCACCATAACAGATATACTAATAATGAAAAAGTTTGAAATATTGTGAGAATCACCAAAATTTGATACAGAAACACAATGTGAGCACATGATGTTGGAAAAATGGCACCAATAGACTTGCTTGACCCAGGGTTTCCACAAACCTTCAAGTTGTGAAAAAAACCCACAATATCTGCAAAGTTCAATAAAACAAGATATGCCTATATTAGATCATTTGGTAGAGAATATCCAGAAAGAAGGTATGGCTCCCTCTCCTCCTGGATCTGGAGTGTTTATGTTATATAGGATCTAGACAAGGGTACCCTTGAACCACACAGAAGCCATACCATAAGGGAACCCAAAGCCCAAACTTGGGTGGACCCATCACAAGTCTTAGGCATGGTAACCTAAAACAAGAATTTTTTGGGTAAATACAGGGAACCCCAAAATACCAAAAGCCCTCTCTGGCTTTCCTAGAGAGTTACTGGGGTCAGGTGACATTCTGGGTGTGGACAACCTTTAATCCCATAGGGTTAGATTTAAACAGCATAATAATTTTTCCCAAATAATATAATAAATCATTATTCTCACATTAAATATCTGAGACTGGATTTGAACTAGGATTTCTTGACTCCAGGGCCAGCACTTATTCACTGTACATTGTAGTTGTGCCAAATAATAATGAATATTTATAATTTTCTATATTTATGGTGAATAATTTTGAATATTTATTAAATGAATATTTACAAAAATGTAAAATGCATGAATAGAACAAGGAAGAAAGACCTGGACAACTTAATTTTAGAGAAAGAAATTGAAGAATCCTTAAGTGAACTTCCAAAGAAAAATAGATTCACAAGTGAATTTTATCAAACATTCAAAGAATAATTAATTTAAGTAATACACAAACTCTTACAAAAATGGTAAAAGAAGAGATCCTACTAATTCCTTCTGTGATACTGAAATGGTCTTGATATATAAACCAGGGAGATTTAAAATTGAAAAGCAAACTACAGTTCAATAAATCTAATGAACACTGAGGCAAAATTTTAAATAAATTGTTAGTGAAAGGCTAAAACAGCATATCAAAAAATTATAGATGATGACCAGGTTGGATTTATAATGTGAATTCAGGATTGGTTCAATATTAGGAAAAATATTAAAATAGCTAATGATATTAACAAAAACCATAAAATTATATTAATATATGCATAAAAAGCCTTTGATAAAATCTAATACCCATTCCTTTGAAAAACTCTAGAAAACATAGGAATAAATGGATCCTTCTTGAAATAGCAGTGTATATCTAAAAAACAAGAGATATCAATTTATTTGTGTTAAAATTGTGTCTTGTTCTGATCCCCTAACCACTCCCTACCCCTTCTACTTAGTATAGTAAGTTTACAAGTAGCTAGTATAATAAAGAAACAATAATAGGAAGATTGGAAAGAGGAACCTAAGAAGTCACTTACAGACTGTCCCATAAATTAAGGAAGCATTATAGTTACTTGAAAACTGTCTCATAAATTAGGGTGCATGGGAGCCACTGGAAACCATCTCATAAATTAACTAAGGCCACTTTTCTGAGACTATGTACTGTAATGATTGGAATGACGCCACCTACTGGAGACTTGCTGTGGAAAGCTCCACCATGAGGAAAATGCCTCAGAGGCATTGTGGCTTTTCCTTGGCGTCAGGAAATGACATTTGCTCATGGGTGCTGTCTATCAAGGCTACCAGCCAATCAACTTGAGGAGCCTCCTATGGTCTGGGAGGAGACAGGAAGGAGGAAAGGGAGCCTGTGCAGAGAGCGCTGGCCTTTTTTGGCTTCCTGACTTGATGGTGGTGGCGGCAGAGGACTTCACAGGAAATTTGAGGAAAGATAGGAATGCCAGGCTGTTAGAATTCTGTTCTCAATCTTTTTCTTTCTATTTTCCAATAAACCCTTAAAAACCTAAACTCGTTTTATCAGTGATTTTTAGTCAGTTTCCCCCAAACTGGGGGAACAGATTAGAATCCACATTTAGAATCTTAAATTACACAGTTTGGCGACCACGTAAATCAGGGGAAGCCTGGAAGGGCCCTATAGGCCTGCTAAATGCCAATGGTCTGTAAGCTTCAGATAAGCTCCAGACACGCTCAGTAAGACAGAGTACCAGCAAACATTATGCTAATGAAGTAACTCTAATATATTGCTGATAACTTTGAGATGATATGAATATGTTAGTGAACTAACCTTATGGTATTGAGATGATGTGAATATGATAATGAACTAACCCTACGATGGCACAACTTTGTTAGTCTGTCCCCCATCAAAATCCTATAAAAATGAGACCCCAAACTCTTGCTCTCCCCCAAGCACTCCTCCCTTTGCTATGGGTCCATGCAGCCAAATGCTCCTAACTCTAATCCATGGTTACATAAGTAACATTTTCCCTCACCATTTTCTTCCCCAAGCTTCCTGCCTTCTTCCAATATACCATTCCTGTCTCCATACTGTCTGTCTCTGTACTGCTGCACCATTTGCCTCTGTGTTCTTTGTGCCTTATTAAAGTATGCTTGAAGCATTACTCCCTACTTGCTGCCATTGTGGTCTTTCCTGGCAAGCATCCAAAGAACCAGGCATGTCTGTGTTCCTCTTCATGCAGAGGGACCCCCTTGTGGTCCCATTTCCTTAGTCACAATGAATAATTCTATAAATTAATTAGCAATTCAATATGTAATAGAAATAATCTATAGTCCTTTCTATTGATATCAGAGGTGAAATCAAGACATCCATTTTCACCACTTTTACTTGACATAGTAGTAGAAATGCTGGTCAAAGCAATAAGACAAGAAAAAGAAATGGAATAAATAAATATAAGTAAAGAAGAAACAAAATTATCACTTTTGCAGATGATGTACTGCTCTACTTAAAGAACCCTGAAGAGCCAACAATCATATAGTCTAGCACCTTTATTTTACAAAAGAGAGAACTGAGCTTTAGAGAATTAAGAGACTTGTTCATGATCACATAGCTAATAGTAGAATTGGCCCTAGGTTCTTCTGATGACCTGTCAGAAGCACTTTTTACTAAGTAATGCTGCCTTCCTGGGCTTTGCACTCAAGACTAATTTCTCAAGGAATAAGTTCAAATGAATAAACTACTATCTTGTTGTTTGTCTCACTTGTGGTTCGACTAGCTTTTGAAAAAACTAAAGCAATTTAGATCTTCACGAAACTAAATTACTTCTTTATGATAAAAAACAACAGGACCATGCCAGCCAGTATTCTGGCTCTGTCTCAGATGCCAAATTGTTTTCTAAAATTACTAATGTAAAAGTAAAGCTCTTTTAAAATTGACTTTTGATAATAATTTATATGAAAGAATGATGCCAATATTTGCAATGCTAATAGAAAACCAGATCCTTAAAATGACATACAAGTCCATATCCCAAAACGACAATGACCTCTATAACTTATTAGAATAACAGTATGCTGATTGAGCACTTACTTATTTTTCTATGGTAGAATTCTACTTCTATATTTCATGAACTGCAAAATCCCATCTCAAATGGCTGCTCAGCAGGAGTAGCAGAACTCAGTGTGTAATCACATCAAAATTGGCAATGATATTTAGATAAGCGATTTCTGAATCCTAGATGAATTCATAGGTATTCATTTAAGGACTCTGCCATTTCCATCTGTCGTAATTTAAATCCCATTGCTCACATGATGTTTAAACTATCTTAGGCTAGAAATCAATCAAAGAGACATTCATTTGTAGGATTTTTTTAGTAGTGTTGGCTATAAGTTCCTTGAGGCCATGGACAAAGCCATTTTTCATCTTTGTATCCCCAGTGCCTGGCATGGAAACTTACACCTAGTAGGCAGCTAATAATGTCTGTTGGATTGGGTTTAATTGAATTGGCTCACTGTTTTAGGAATATGGAGATAGACCATAGTTAGCTTGGCATTCAAACTGAGGTTACAAAGACTCCCTCAGCTATGAATTCTGTACCTAATCTGTTAATATCCCTTTCTTTGCCTTGGAAGCTTGTTTTATAAAAAAGATTTCTTCCAAACTCATGACCTTGAGGCCAAAAGTCATTTTGAATGTGCAGTATGCCATGTTTAGTTTTAAAAGAGGCATTTGAATCTTACATTAAAAATTCATACAATAATCATTCCATATTCAAGAATTTGGAACTAATTCCTCATGTGATAATTGAGATTAAATTATTTTTTGTTCAGTAGAAAAATAGCATCTTTGGTAGAGATAATTAGTTCTTAACATAAATTGACATCTTGAGTCTAGTGCTGCTCCCTAAAATTTCAATAGAGGTAGGAATTAGACTTGAAAATTTATCTCTTCATTGGTTTGCGTTTGTTCCTATTGTGTCCTTTATAAGCATGGTGAAAAAAGAAGGATGAGTATATTAATGTTTCATCTTATCTCAGTTGGATATTAGCGCTCTTCTTAAAATGCCTCTTTGGGTTCCTTCATGGGAAAACAAGTTAGGGAAGGCTTCTTACCTCAGGGAAGCTAGGTGGTGCAGTGATAGAGTGCTGGGCTTGAAAACAGGAAGACCTGAGTTCAGTTTTGTCCTGAGCAAGTCATTTACCCTATTTCCCTAAGTTTCCTCACTTGGCATCATAATATCACCTTCTCCCCAAGATTGTTGTGAAGATCAAATGAGATGATATTTGTAAAGTGCTTAGCATAGTGCCTGGCACCTAGTAGGTGCTTAATAAATGCTTGTTCTTTCTCCCTTGTGTATCTCGCTCCTGGATTTATAGTTCTTTCTCACTAGTTGCTCTTCCTATAGTTCTTTATTTTTTCCAACTTGCCCCTTCTTATATGTCTAGTCTTCTTATATCTTATTATTCTCCTTCTTTTACTCTGTGAACCAGTGACACGGGCCTCCTTGCTGTTCCCCAAACACCATACTCCATCTCCCAACTCTAAGTGTTTTCATTGGCTGTTCCATGCCTGGAGCACTCTTCCCTGGCCAAGGCACACAGATTAAGGATATTTAAATAGAGAACTCATGTGGCCAGGGCAACTTATCCACAGTGCCAAAGCTATGGTGCTACTAATATCATCTTACTGTTCTTTGACAGGCTCATTACCTCTGTTGATTTTGTAATTTTTAATGAACACACAGTCTCTGTTGGATGTTTTGTAGAAACAGCAGACAACTGCTAAACATTTTCTTTGTGTAGGTATTTATTGAGGTTCTCTTTGTTACCACCTTCATTGCTTTGTCTCTTCAAGGCCATCTGCTGGACATTTTAACTCTCTTCTAAAAGGATGTGATAACTAGAAAGCCTCTTCCTGACAAGGGTAGGCTGATGGTTCTTTAATCATAGCCAGAGGTTATGAGCCACTATACTTAGGGTAGGGCTGTTGAGTAGAAACAGGGAAAGAATTGTCTTAAAAACAAACAAGCAAATTTTTAAAAACCTAATTTCTTTCAGCTAGAATATATGTTTTTATTTCAAAGTTTTTTGTGACTTTGAGGTAGAAAGTCTTCATTTAATTCTGTCCAACTCCCAATTGTCAACTTTCAACCCCCTCAAATGATTTTGGGAGTAGCTTTTCCAACAGGTAGGTAGAATAGTGGATAGAGTGCTGGCTCAGGAGTCAAGAAGACCTGAGTTTAAATCTGACTTCACAAAATATCTACACAACACTGGGAATGTCGCTTAACCTCTCTCTCTCTCTGCCTCATTTTCTTCAACTGTGAAATGGGGATAAAAACACCACCTATCTCTCAGGGTTGTTGTGAGGATCAAATGAGATCTTATTTGTAAGGACCTCATAAATGGTTTCTCCCTCTTTTTCCTCCCAATAAACCACAAAGGCTACGTAGATCTGACATACCGCAGTTTCATTAATGCTTCCAAGATCCTTAGGGTCTTGTCTTGCAAAATGCTAAGCTAAAAGGGCAAGGTCATTGTCTCCCAATCTCCTGGTCCACATTCCTTGAATATATACAAACACACACATACATTTTATATACATGTGTGTTGATATATATGTATACCTGTATATATATATATGTATATGTATGTGTGTGTGTGTGTGTATTATGTGTGTATGTCTGCTTTATTTGGCCTCATGAGCTAAGAATAAATTCCTGGGTTCAGGATTTCTAGAAACTTGGTATTTAGGAAATGATACAATTACAATAGCAAGCAGGCAAAGAGAGCATACTTACACAATATGGCATATAAACAGGTGAAAGTTTGTCCCTACATGTAAGAATCTCACTCCATCCTGAAGGTGAAGGAGATGTGTTGGGGAAGGAACATAGTCAATATTGGGTATCAGGTGGCAAGATATATAATCTAAAATGGGCTTAGTTGAGGACAGGTAATTGATGCCAGTTGGGCATTAGGACCACTTAGCCCAAGTGACTCCATATTGGAGTTCTATCATTATAAACACAACATCAAATAGTGATTATAACATCAACAATATCATAGTCTAAGGTGGGATTTGAATCTAGGTTTCTCGACTCCAAGTTCAACTTTCTTTTGCTTCATGATGCTTCTCAAAATGAAAAATTTGTTTCAACCTTGGATGTCATTACTAATATAGCTCATTGCACTTGATTATGATTCAACTGCCTTTTAATGTTGCTTTCATTTACATTATTGCCATCATTATCTCTAATGTTCTCCTAGTTCTGTTTTCCTCACTCTAAATTAGTTCATAATAAGCCATTCTTCCCATGAAGAAAACCTCATTGCTTCTTTTCCTGACCTGTTCTAAATTTATCAGGGAAAGCACTGTTTGACAAGGAGACCTTTCCCTGCCAATATGAATATCCTGTCTGTCACTCAGTTGCCAGAGAAGTGATAACAAGAGCAATCCAGGATCCATTTATAAAACAAAACTATTTTCTGCCATGATCATCAACATTCTTATTCAGGACAGTTGGTTTCATATTGGTATAACCTTCCTTGACTTCACAAATTTCCATATTTGCAGAGAAACATTTTCAGTGTGCTAGAAATCTTGTCAAATACTTTTGAAAATCCAGGTGTCTTACCATTTGACATTATGTTTAGGATATAAATAGCTTGGTAGTTACATTACATATGGAAATTTGGGGGAGTCTATTTAAATTAAAGTAACACTCTAGCAAAAGGCTATATCTGCTTTCTGAGAACCAACTTGGACACTTGGCAATAAATCCTTTGGCCATGGCAATCCATGATCCAAAGAGAAATACCAAAATGTCTCTCAATTCTATGGGAGCCTCTTACAATTTAAGAAATGATAGTAAGTGGAAAAGGGGCTAAAAGGTACTAACAATCCCAGTTATTAACCTAGCTATACTAACTAAACTAAAACATTGACTCTCGATACAGGAAATGTGAGCTACTTGTCTAATAACTCGTGAATCACAGCAGTCCTGACATTATTGCTACAAAAGAAGCCAGAAGAAATAAAAAACATGGTAGTGAAATAGCAGGATGGTTTACAGGTTCTCCTTTGAGAAACAAATAAAGGAGAAAGTTTAATCATACATCCAAAGGCAGCTACTTGAAATGTTGTTTAATAGGACATTTAGGCATCTCCTAAATATAGTGGTCATGATAAGTATATGGAAAAAGGAATACCATGCAAGTACTTTTAGCTTAAACACCAACTTCTGTTGCAGGGAATGAAGAGGTAGAGAAATTCTATGAAGAACTTGATAGAGCCCTCCAAATTCCATCAGTATATACATTGATAATTGAGAACTTCAATGTAAAGAATTAGAAGAAAATTAAAAATATAATAAAAAGTATGGCTTAGGAGTAAGCTTGTGAAATGAGAGGCAATTTTTTTTTTGTTACAAGGGATGGAAAAAAGATAATGGAATATGGGAGAAAATCTAGGTGATTAAAAAAGATGCCAATAAAATATTTTTAAAGAAAAAAATGAGAGAAGAAAAGAAACACATTTATTAAACACCTATGAGATATCAGGCACTATGCTAAGTACTTTACAAATATAATCTCATTTGATCTCCAAAACAACCCTGGGAGGTAGGAGCTATTATCTCCATTTCATAGTTGAGGAAACTAAGGTAGTGGTTAAGTGACACAACTAGTAAGTATCTGAAGCCAGATTTGAACTTTAATCTTACTAACTCCAGGTCTAGCACCGTATCTGCTTCATCAACTAGCCTCATCAACTGTAAGGCCAAGGATTTGTTAATTATAGAAAAGCCTTATGGTGATACATTATAAATACTTTCTTCAAGAAAAGAATTAGAAGGGGGACATTGTGAGAACAAAACAAAAATGAAAGTAATCATTTTTAACAGACGGGAACTAACTCATTCCTGATGTGGTTTTTGCTGAATCTATTGTCTACGTATAGTCTGATCACTGACTTGTTAGAGCAAGGATCAAAACTTGTACAAAGGTGGAAGAACAGAAGTGAGAAAGAGATACAGCATTCAATGAAAGTAACTGCAAACTTGCCTATTTTGTGAGTATGGGACTCTCTTCTCATTGGTGGAGATGAATTCCTTGCTCTACATGAGGGGCAAGGCTAAGTTGGTGAGGGTGAAAAGTTACAGCCTTTTTCCAGTCTTCTTTGAGCATCTCTGGCTTCCAGAATTCAGAAGGAAGCTGTGAGAGGCCAACTCCACTTCAGGTTGCTGAAGGAAAAGACTCTGGGAAGACATGGAAACAACTTGCAGTTTCCATCATATCCCTATTGCTACACTAGAGACTTTGAGGAGTTTCCCCTTGGATGAGATCTAGGATTGGCTCCTCCTGGCAGGAATTAGCAGGTATAAATCAATAGCCTTAACAAAGAAATCAAAGAAAATGAAAACTTCTCTAGCCATTGTCCCAAAGCCCAAAGGTATGGGGCTCTCTCCGCGTTGGTGGAGATGAATGCACCTGCAAGAGGGGTGGGGCAGAGTTGGTGAGAGTTTAGGGCCTCATTTCTCCCTTCTCCAAGGGAGACAGGTAGGGGGAAGAGGCTAGATATGTCTATTCTGCCTCCCTTTGAACCTCACCGCAATAGGCCTTTGCCTCTTGTGGGACCTCATTGAAACAGTTTTAGATAGTTATAGTTAATTATTAAAAACTTGTGGAGAAAAATGATTTATGATATGTAATGTTGGAAGAATTGGAGACATAGCTCTAATTCCAGTACCCTCTTAATTCAGGTTCAGTGTTGGGACAAAAGAGATTTACTTTGTCCTAACACAGAAAGAATATGCAACAGGAATACAGTGGTACAAACCTTCTCAGAGCCCTCCTCTTCATCTGAAAATACATCTGGTCAAGTAGATCATCAGAGAAGGGTGATTACTTTGTTCTTAGGGTACCATGTCAGAGAGGCCCAAACTCCTTGTGGCTGGGATTTATTATGTTACTAGATGACCAGGAAGCTTTTGGGAAATTCAGGACCAGTCAGGTTCTGGAGGTAGCTTTGTCCTATCACTAAGGGAATACCTACATTAACAAGATTATAATTTTAGTTTCATTTAGCCTCATGTCAATAATATTATTATATGTTTATTATTACATAGTTTTAATCAGTGGGCATATTGATGTCCTGCTTCTGTGTTTTTTACATTGCATAACTTCATATACTTTTCCTTATAGATCTCTCTTCATAGTTGGCATTGTTTCTCAATTAATACTATTATATTATTTTTATATGTCACAATTTGCTTATCTAATTCCCAATTATTAGCTGTTTTTAATTCTTTGTCAGGATAGAGGAACACTGGAGATTTAGGAATATTTAAGTGTTCCTTATAAGAGGGAATTGTGTGAAGATGGTGGAATAAGGCAGGAAGTTACCTAGTTCTCCCAAATTCCTCCTGAAATAACATAAAATAATCCCTCAAAGTAAATTTTAGAGTGGCAGAAATAATTGAAAGTTGGGGTAAAGCAGTTGCCCAGCTTAAGACAATTTAGGAAGATGTTAGGAAAGATCTAACTTCCCAGGTTGGTGGACTGGTTTAGACAGATACCACTGAGTCAGAAAATAGCAAGCCCTGGGGGAAGCTGTCAGCTGTAGTCTCATCTTTGGGAACTTTTGCCCCACAGAAAATATGGGGGTTAGGCAGCTGATCAGGGGAAGGTTGAGGGGGTTCTCTGCTGGTGCTGGACATAGGGCCCTGGCACAAACCATACACAATCCCTGACTGAAGCTGCTCATGAGCATAAGTGAGCACAAGCCAGTGAGTATAGTTGTAAAGGGGTAGGGGTCCTACTGGTTGTAGTTATTTGCAGGAGATTGGAGATCCTGGTTTTACTTTATGGAAATGGGTAGCAGAATGGATCAAAAACAAGAGCTCAACAATATATTGTTTATAAGAAACACATTTAAAAATGAGAGACACACATAGTATAAAAATAAAAGGCCAAAGTAGAATTTGTTATGCTTCAGCTAGTATAAAAAAGCAGGGATAGCAATCATGACCTCAAAGTTTAAGTTGAAACAGATTTAATTAAAAGAGATGAGCAGGAAAACTATATTTTATTAAAAGGTAGCATAGATAATGAAGTAATATCAGCGCTAAACACATATGCACCAAATGCTAAATAGGTGGAAACAGAAAGCAAAACTACAATATTGGTAGACTTCAATTTTCCCCTCTCAGAACTAGACAAATGTAACAAAAAAAAAATAAGGCATTAAAGAGATGACTAGAATCTTAGATAAGGTAGATATGATAGCTATCTGGAGAGCATTGAATAGGAATAGAAAGAAATATATCTTTTCTCATTAGTATATGGCACCTTTACAAAAATTGACCATATACTAGTCCGTAAAAACTTTATAGTTAATTGTAGAGAAATTAAATGCATCTTTTCCAGATCATAAGGCAATAAAAATTACTTTTGATAAAGGACTATGGAAACACATATTGAAATTAATTGTAAAGAATGAATGGGTTAAAGAACAAGTCATAGAAATAATAAATTTATTAAAAAGAATGATAATGAGACAACATATCAAAACTTATGGGATGCAGCAAAAGCAGTAATCAGAGGAAAATTTCTATCTCTAGATGATTACAACAATGAAATAGAGAAAGAGCAGATCAATGAATTGGGTATGCAGTTTTCAAAAACTAGAAAAATTAAAACAAATTTAAAATCTCAAATTAAAAACCAAATTGAAAATCTTTTTTTTTTTTTAGTGAGGCAATTGGGGTTAAGTGACTTGCCCAGGGTCACACAGCTAGTAAGTATTAAGTGTCTGAGGCTGGATTTGAACCCAGGTACTCCTGACTCCAGGGCTGGTGCTCTATCCACTGCACCACCTAGCTGCCCCCCAAATTGAAAATCTTAAAAGTTAAAGGTGAGACTAATAAAATTTAATGTAAGAAGATAATTGAATTAATAAATAAAACCAGTTGATTTTATGAAAATAAAAACAATAAAATAGATAAAGTATTGGTTAATATGATTTTTAAAAAAGGGAAGAAAACCAAATCATTAGTATCAAAAATGAAAAAGGAGAATATAACACTAATGATAATGAAATTAAAGAATTATTGAGAATTATTTTGCCTAATTATGTCAATAAATTTAACAATGTAAAGAAATGTAAGAATACTTATGAAAATATAAACAGCCCAGATTAATAAAAGAGAAAATAAAATATCTAAATAAACCTATTTCAGACAACAAAATGTAACAGGACATAAAGGAGTTTCCTAAGAAAAAAGTATCACGACCACATCAGTTTATAAGTGAATTCTACCAAACATTTAAAGATCAACTAATTTAAATATTAAATAAATTATTTGAAATAATAGGCAAAGGAGTTCTACCAAACTCTTTTTATGAAACAAATATGGTACTGAAACCTAAACCAAGAAGAGCAAAAATAGAGAAAGAAAATTATGGATCAGTTTCACTAACGCATATTTATGTAAAAATCCTAAATATAATACTAGTTAGGAGATTAAACAACATATCAGAAAGACTATACATTGTTACCAAATGAGATTTATACCAGCAATGCAGGGCTGGTTGAACACAAGGAAAACTATTAAAATAATTGATAATATAAATAACAAAAGTAACAAAATCACACGATTACATCAATAGATGCAGAAAAAGCTTTTGACAAAATACAGCACTTATTCCTATTAAAAAACACTTGAAAGTATAGGTATAAATGGAATTTGCCTTATTATGATAGGAAGCATCTACCTAAAACAATTGTTAAGCATTATCTGTAATTGGGATAAGCAAGAGGCCTTTCTAATAAGATCAAGTGTGAAGCAAGAAGAGAAGAAAAAAATTGAAGGAATTATAATAGGCAATGAGGAAACAAAATTATCACCCTTTGCATATGATATGATGGTACACTTAGGGAATCCTAGAGATTCAATTAAAAAGTTAGTTGAAACAATAGTTTTCATAAAGTAGCAGGATATAAAATAAACCCATACAAATTATCAGCATTTCCAGATGTCACCAACAAAGCCCTGCAAGAAGGAATAGATAGTAAGAGATATTTCATTTAAAATAACCACAAACAATATAAAATACCTGGCAGCATACCTGCCAAAACAAACCCAGAAACTATTATGAACATAATTATAAGACACTTTTTTTTAATAAATAAAGTCATATTTAAATAATTGTTCAGGGATGGGTTGAGCCAATATAATAAAATAACAATTATATTTAAATTAATCTACTTATTCAATGCCATCCCAATTAAATTACCAAAAATTATTTTATAGGGCTAGAAAAAATTCAAAATTCATTTGGAAGAACAAAAGGTCAAGACTATAAAGTTATTAATGAAAAATATATGAAGTCAGGAGGTCTAGCAGTACCAGATTTTTAACTGTATTATAAGGTGGCAATTGTCAAAATTATCTGGTATTGGCTAAGAAATAGAATGGTGGTTCAGTGGAATACAGTAGATATGCAACACATAGTAGTAAATTATTATAGTAACCTTGTGTTTGATAAATTTATAGAGTTAAGCTTTGGGGATAAGAATTTACTATTTGATAAAAATTGTTGGGAAAATTGGAAAACAGTCTGGCAGAAACTTGGTATAGACCAATATCTCACATCATTTACCAAGATAATGTCAAAATGGATATATGACCTAGACATACAGGAAGATATAAATAAATTAGAAGAATATGGAACATATCACCTATCAGATTTATGGTTAGGAGAAAAATTTATGAATAAACAAGAGAGCATTATGAGACATAAAATGGATAATTTTGATTACATTAAATTAAAAAGGTTTTGTACAAATAAAACCAATGTACCCAAAATTGGAAGGAAAGCAGAAAATAGGGAAGAAATTTTATGGACAGTTTCTCTGATAAAGGTTTAATTTCTCATATATAGAGAGAACTGATTCACATTTATAATGATACGAGTCATTCCCCAATTGAGAAATGGTCAAAGGATGTAAACAGGCAAGAAGAAGAAATCAAAGCTAGACATAGTCATGTGAAAAATTGCTCTAAATAACATTATTGATTAGAGAAAGGAAAATTAAGACAACATTTAGATGCCATTTCACACTTATCAGATTGGCTAAAATAATAGGAGGGGAAAATTATAAATGATGGAGGGGATATGAAAAAAAACTGTGATACTAATACACTGTTAGTGGAATTCAACCATTTTGGAGAGCAATCTAGAATTATGCCCAAAGAGTTATAAAACTGTGTATGTATATACCCTTTGATCCAGCAATACAACTATTAGGTCTTTTTCCCAAGGTGATCAAGGAAAAAAGAAAAGAGCCTCTATGTTCCAAAATATGCATAGCAGCTCTCTTTGTGGTGGTAAAGAACTGGAAATTCAGGGGATTCCCATCAATTGAGGAAGAGCTGAATAAGTTGTTGCATATGGTTGTTATGGAATGTTACTGTGCTGTAAGAAATGATGAGCAGGTTGATTTTATTTATTTATTTATTCATTTATTTATTTGCTTGTTTGTTTGTTTATTTATTTATTTATTTTTGCAGGGCAATGAGGGTTAAGTGACTTGCCCAGGGTCATATAGCTAGTAAGTATCAAGTGTCTGAGGCCGGATTTGAACTCTGGTCCTCCTGACTCCAGGGCCGGTGCTCTATCCACTGCACCAATTAGCTGCCCCAAGCAGGTTGATTTTTAGAAAATCATGGAAAGGCTTCCATGAAATAATGAAGAGTGAAATGAGCAAAACCAAAAGAACATTGGAAACAGTAACATAATATTGTTTGAAGAGTAACTATGAATGACTAAGCTATTTTGAGTTATATGAATATATTGAAATCAACTAAAAAGGACCTGTGAAGATGCTATTCACCTCCAGAGAAAGAACTGACATATGGAAGTATGTATTACATGGTTTCATATATATGTATATACATATATATGTGCGTATATGTACATACACATATGTATATATATATATACACACATACATACGAATACACATGCATACACACATTACAAATGTATGTCAAATCAGTGTCAAATGATGGCCTTCTCTAGTGTGGGGTTGGTTGGGAGGGAGAGAAACATCTTGGAATTCAAAATATATCTAAAAAATAAATAAAATAAAATTTTTAAAAAGAAGAAAAGAGTTTTTTACAGTTGTGTGTAGGGGGGTTTCTACCATCTTAAGAAACTTCTAGGGATTTTCATGGAATTTTCCTTTCTAGAGGAACACATCAATGAATAGTAAAACAAAATAAAACCATAAATATTTATCATGTATCTATTACATGTTGGAGGGAGGGTTATGAAAAAAGTATAAGACATGATTTCTAGCTTTATTGCGAAGCTAAACTGACAGAAGTGTACCTGAATACATACACAAACATACATAAATAGAACACACACATGCATACACATATGTATATATCTTTAGATATACCTATGTTGTATTATACATATATGTTGTTTATATATATACGTTTATGTGTATATATAGATGTACACACATATATAAATTTAACTTAAAAAGGCAATAAAAGGAGCAGCTAGGTGGCACAGTGGATAAAGCATTGGCCCTGGATTCAGGAGGACCCGAGTTCAAATCTGGCCTCAGACACTTGATACTTACTAGCTGTGTGACCCTGGGTAAGTCACTTAACCCCCATTGCCCCACAAAAAAGGCAATAAAAGATAGCTTCCTATTCATAGGAGTTAGATTTTGGAGGACTTTTCAAGTGAGTCTTTACTTCTAATGTAAGGGTGGGATTGCTCCACAGAGAGCATAGATGGGAATGGGTAGGAGCCATCTCTTGGAGAATGTTACACAAAGTACAGATCTTCCCCTCATCCCTAATACCGATATGAATGTTTCTAAGACAGACTCACTTTCTCTCTCCTTTTTCAATTCTCCCCTTGAACTGAAAAGCTCTCTCCCTTTTCAATCAAGGCTTTCTTCATTTCTTCTGATTATATCAGGAAGAAAACTTCAATTAGGCATCTGCTAATTGTCTTTAACACCTATTAATCATTCTCCTAATACTAAGGGGCTCTGGGATGAGAGTAGGCAGCAGCCAAATAAAGATTGGGGAGGGGAGTGGAATGGATTTGGATTGAAGCACAGCTGGGGAGCAAGATGGACTAAATTTTCAGAAGACTTTAATTCAAAAATTGTTCCTGTATATGCTAAGTAATGAATGAAAGGTACAGATAATAAATGCTAAAAGAATTTGGAGGAGAAAATAATTCATGGTGACTTGGAGTAGGCTTCAAACAGTTGGTGAAATCTAAGTTGGGTTTTGAGATTTAGGTATAATTTCAATAGGTAGAGAGGAGTTGGTAGAATTATATGAACAAAGGTTCAGAGGAAGGAAAACATTATGTGGGGGAAGGTTATTTAATTTAGATGAGGGGTTTGAGTAGGTGAATAATAGAAGAAGGAGTTGAAAAGGCAGGTTGGAGTCAGTTTGTAAATAATCTTAAATGACAGGCTAAGAATTTAAAACTTTATTCTACAACCAGGCTACAATGGCAGTATGGTAAAGTGGCTAGGGAGCTGCTCTCAGAGCCAGTAAGACCTGGGTCCAAATCCCATCTCTTAATGTATATTGGACTTTGGATGAGGCATTTAAATTATCAGTGGCCCAGGAAATTCTCTAAGACTATAGGTTGAAAAAAAAAGTACCTATCTTCATCAAAAGGGAAATTTTCTCAATGGGAGCTCTAAATATGGTGAAATCATAGATCTGGTCTCCAAATTCTAAAAACAAGGGGAGCTATATGGAGTAGAATGACAAGAGATAGGGAGATAAGTTGGTAGATTGTCATAGTGCATCTTTAGTTCAAAATGGACTGAACCAAGGTTGCAAATATCTAAGTATTTAAATACCTTGACTTTAGAACCTCCACAATATCTTATTTTGATATCCCATCATAGCTTCCATATCATCTTGAGTTCTTTTTAAAATTATTTAATTTTTTCAATTTGCAAGCACTTATTAATCAGTCCCTCTCACTACTATCCCCCCAATTAAGCAGGAGGCCAAATTATGGATCAGACATTTGTTTGAAGATCAGGGACTAAGAACAAAGGGAATTGGGTAATAAGGGATATTTCTAGTTGGCTAGCCAGGGTAGCCAGAAAGATTTACCACTTCAGCCTGGTGAATTTCCCTTCTCTATCTGAGAAATATTTCTGTTTAAAGATATTAATCACCTAGCATTAGGATATCTTTTCTATGGACAGTAACCTAGATACACTGAAAAAATTCTTTATTTTCTATCTCTTCTTTTAAAATATTCTTTTTCATCACCTCATGTTATAGTTCCCAAGATTATAGCTTATTTTACCTTGGTGACATTTTAGACTGGAGACTTCCTAATGAGATATTTTAGATAGGTCGGCCCCCTTGGGTCCTTGAAAATCAATTATCTGCCATAACTCTTCATTAGAAACACATCTAAAAATCTCCTTTCAGGGTAGATTACTTTTGCAGATGGCTAATCTCACTCATTTTATGTTTATTCATATTAACTTCAACTTCAGAGGGTAAAGTTCTAATCTTGTTCTTAAATTCCACGGGGGGTACATCCTATTTGGAATATGTGGACTGATCATATGTAGCTTTTCAACTTTTTGCCTATGAAAATTTTATGAAGTATTAGTTGCTTTTATTTAACTACATTCATTCATTTCTCCACGTTAAATGATCCAGATATTTTTGTGGAGAAAAATATGAACAAATGCATATCCAATTTCCATTTAGCCAGAGGGAAGTCCTAGAGCAGAAAAACATTAAGTTTTCTTTATTAGAGGGACCTATCTTATTAAAATAAGCCATTTTCCCAACATGATATGCTCATTAATCTCCAGATTGTGAATTCAAAGCATTGTGTACATCTAATGGCATTAAAAAAAAGAATCAACAAGAAAGTTATTTGTTAAAGACTGATAGATATATAAGATGATCTAAGATTCTCTAATTATGACTTGACCCCTGACTTCCCAATACCCTCTTCCCCACTGGGTGAACCATCTGCCTTGTGTAGATGCAAACCAGTCCTCTTCAACCCCCTCCCCCCATTCCATCTTTATGTGTTAACTTCCCTATTAGAATATAACATCTTCAAGGCAAGGACAATCTTGTTTGCTTCTATATGTATCCTCAGCATTTAACACAGTGGTGATAGTCAGTCAATAAACATTTATTAAGCACCTACCATGTATTAGGGACTCTGCTAAATGCTGGCACATTGTAAACATTTGATAAATGCTCTGTCTGTCAATCTCTTTCCATTTCTTGATACCAGTCATGTAAAATATTACCTGTTCCCTAAACATTGATATTCTGAGTGGCTGTTATACTGATTCACATTTATGAGAATATCATGAACAATAATTCCATGTTTTGATTGGATTTTTTTCTTTAGATAGACACCAGTTTCTATGGCAACAGTTTAGACTTACAAAGACAAAAAAGGCACATGAGCCAGAATTGATGTTAAATTCAACTGCATGAAATGAAGAAAAGGCTTCTTATCCTCTCCCCTAGCATATTTATTTTTGTTTAGATGTTCTTAGTAAATACTGTGTTGAGGAGGACTCAAAAGTAATTAGGTATGATGATTCCTGGGATATTCTTAAGGAGAAAAAAAAGCATGAGACAGTGGGGATAGATGATTTTGTTATTCTATCTGGTGTGAGTATGTTTCTCCTCCTCCTCCCACAATGTCCCTGGAGGGAGTGCCTTCTGGAGAACCAAGAGAATGCAGTTTTCCCTGCTCACCCCTTCCACTTTAGGTGTGGTTAGATTTGAATAATTTTACCCAGTTGGATTAACAGGATTCTTTGGGATTTAAGAGAAATAATAATGATGATGATGGTAATAGGTAGCATTTATTTAGAGGTTTGGAGGCAGCTAGGTGGTTCAGTGTATAGAGAACTGAACTTGGAGTCAGGTAGACCTGAGTTCAAATTCAGCCTCACACACTTACTAGCTGTGAGACCCTCAACAAGTCACTTAATATCCATTTGCCTTAATCCACTTGAGAAGGAAATGATAAATCAATCCAGTATTTTTGCCAAGAAAACTCCGTATGGGGTCATGAAGACTTGGACACTACTGAACAACGAAACAACAACAACAAATATGGTACTTTAAGGTTTGCAGTGCTCTGTACATACATGATCTCATTGTATTCTTACAACAACCCTAGGGGGTAGGTACTATTATGATCCCCATTCTACAGATGAGGGAACTGAGGCCGACTGTGGTTAAGTGACTTGCCCAGGGTCACATAGCTAGTAAGTATCTGAGACCAGATTTGAACTTGGACTTTTTGACTCTAGGTCCAGCCCTTTTACCATTGCATCATATATCCTAAACAAATGAGGACTGCTCATTTAGGTTTAGGGACCTTTTCCTACCAAAAGTGTTTGACAGAGAAAATATTGCAAGATCTGTAGTCACTGTTTTTGAACCTTTTGATGCTGGAGACTGGGAATCCTCTTGAAGATGGAGAGCCATGTCTGATGCTGCTTGCTAGGAAAGATATGTAATTACAGAAGGAGTTATGAAGGAGGGCAATGCCTCGTGCCCCATTCTAGAAACTACATAGGACTGCAAGAAGAGCCACAACAGGGCTAATGGACTGAGAGAACAAGGAAGTCATGATAAGGGTATAGATCAGGTTCAAGACTAATGAGGCAGTGAGAGAGGGACAAGAACAGTGTGTGGCCCAAGTTAGTAAATACTTATTGGTTGATTAATTAGAAAGTAGAGTTTCTGAATTCAGGGTATTTCAGGTACACAGTGTGTGTGTGTGTGTGTGTGTGTGTGTGTGTGTGTGTTTATTGGGGGGAATGGTGAAGTATAGTCTTAACTTTCTTCCAGGTGGCTGAAATACTGTGAAAATGGAGGTGACTAGAGTTGGATTGCTTGATGAAGAGGGTCAAAAAAATTCAGCATATATGTTGAAATCATCAAGGATAATGGCAGGAATTGTGGTGAAGAGGAAGACTATGACTTAAATGCTTGAAATCATGGAGGAAAGTGGAAGAGTGCCTAAGGGAATTGGACTAGATTATTTCCAAAGTCCCTTTTAACTCTATATCCCTATAAAGTAGAGGTCAGCACATGACAATGCTGAAGGGCTGGACAGGGTAATATGGTGGGAACTTTGAAGAAAGAGAGGTTGGTGAATGATGATGACAAAACAAGGTCTAAAAGTGGCTATGGGGAAGAGAAAGTATGCCAACTCCTCCTGTGTTATAGCCTGTTCTTTCAAAAACACCCCTAGTGGGGCAGCTAGGTGGTGTAGTGCATAAAGCACTGACCCTGGATTCAGGAGGACCTAAGTTCAAATCCAGTCTCAATCACTTGACACTTAGTAGCTGTGTGACCTTGGGCAAGTCACTTAACCCTCCTTGTCCCCTCCCAACCCACCCCCCAAAACAAAACCATCCCTAGGGTCATAGGGCAGCATTTCAGAAAAAAAAAGTACCCTATCAACAACATAGGAGAAGTTGTCTCTGAAAAGCTTTCTTATCACAGTTTCTACCCTTAATGGAAGACTGATCTTTTGCCACATGATCACAACCAAATGTGGCAACAAGATAGCAGATACCTGGGGAATGGAGACAAAGATATACATACTCTTTCCTTCAAATGTTTCCCTGCTTGTCAGTGCGCTGGGATAGAGATAAAAGATATGTTCAGGAAATGTCACCCCAAGAAACCCCAAAAATGCAGCCCATCCTTTCTCATGACCTGGAAATTCACCTGTGTCCTACTCTTGTTCTGAACAAAAAGGCATATAGGAGTCCAGATTTATTAAACCTAAGGGTCTTAGACTGGCCTTTCATCTTTCTTCAATATTATCAAAAGGCTGTGATCTGGACACTACAGTATCTCCAGAACAATGATGCTCAGCTTTGGGCATCTTGACACTGTTCACTGTCTTAGTCTTGAACTAACTAGTATCTCTCATTTACATCACAATTAATGGCCTTGGTATTGACATGCTGGCCCTGGGAGTTGTCAGGTATTGCAGATATGAGAGAAGGATTGTCTAGCATTGGAGAGAGTGGCAAGGAATGTGTTATCTCAAGGAGAAAGTCAAGGTTTAGTTAGTGCTCAGTGATGAAAGAAGACTAAGAAGTTCAAGTTTAAGAGTCCAGGGATGAACTTAATGTTAACAAAAAACATTGCTTCCTGAAGGTAGAGGGGAAGGGGTCATCAAATGATGAGAAAGTCTAGAGAAAGCTGGGGTTGAAGCATATTGGGATGAGAATATGGGAAGGGGTAGCAGAGAAAAGATAGTGTCACCTAGGCATATAACTGGAAAGGAACACTGTTTGCAAAATATCTTCCTTTGCTACTTTGAAAAAATGTCATAGGTCAGCCTATAGGGGAATGCTTCACATCCAACTTTGAATGACTTTGGTGCTGACCAGAATTACAAACTGGGTCATGATCATTCTGTGACATCTGGCATTGTAGCATTTGGTGGCATTGCTGTCTTTAGGGGCATCTGGCCCCTGGATGCCAGTATTCCGCATCCCTTCTTGCTACTTACAACACCATGGGGAAGGAAACACTATGAAGAAGCCTGAAGTTTCAGCAGTACTCAATGCTGTTCTGTCATTTTCAGAATAGCACTGGATCTCTTTGCCTGTGTGGTAAAGACTTGAAGTAAGGAAGCACATGAACTGCTATCATAATCCTTTATTTTTTCTGAGTCTCGGTTTCCACATCTATAAAATGTGTGTGAGAAGGATGGGGGCAGGGACAGTACTTGTACTATGTACCTCACATTCAGAAAGTGAATGTAAACATTAATATGCTCTATAAATTTGAGTTAATGGTTGTGTTCTTCTTCCTTTGGAAGGAAGAATAATTCAGATGGTCCTATGTTTCCAAAAACTTCTAGCATTTCCACCTTCACTGGCTGACTGAGCTGTCAATCAGCATCAGGGAGGTTGGGCGTGGTACAATAATTACTTACAACCCTTACTGACTAGTCTGATGCTGACTGAAAAGTCAGCCAGCCAGCAACATTGATGGAAAAAGGGAGAAAGAAACCACATAACTGCTTTTGTGCACTCTTTAATACAAAATTCTTGCATACCAACTTGGTTCCACAACATTTAGTTAAGCTCAAAATTCAAAGCTTACCTTCATCCAAAGAGGCAGATCCTGAGGAAACAGGACCAGTCATCCCAGTCAATTGCCTCACACATGGGGCAGACAAACTAGCCTAACTGAATCAACAAGGTAATGTGGGGGAGAGATAGAAGGCAGCATGTGCCTGGAAAGTCTACCACTACTACCATCTTGACCACCAACTCTCCTCAGATTTTATGGAGAAAGTCCCAGAGCTTGTGCGTAAGAGCCTTGGGAGCAGCACTGCTTCCAACCCAGGACCCTCAGCCACCATCTTTAGAAGCAACCTTTTTGGAGACACAGTCTGACAACTACTCATGTAGAAGGCAGCTAGGTGGTACAATGGAGAGGACTGCACTTGGAATCAGGAGGAGCTGAGTTCATATTTGATCTCAGATAGTAACTGTGTGAATATGGGCAAGTCACTTAATCTGTGTCTGCCTCATATAATAACGCCTACCTCTCAGGGAGGTTGTGAAGATTAAATGAGATCATATTTGTAGACACCTAAGCATAGTGCCTGGCTTATAATAGATAATTAATAAGTGTTTATTTTCTTCCTTATTATTGCCACAGCTACTGAAGACTTAGGAAAGAAAGTTCTTGGCACTGTCAAATACAACTAGGTTCGATTAGTGTGAATAATGAATCCCATAAAGTGATTGCATAATTTGAATTCATAAGGCATATCTTCGTTGGGCTAGAACCAATTACCATATTTTACATAATTAGAACTTCAAATTGTAAAAATTTGAATATATGTGGACACTTTATGGAAATTCAGTAGTCACACTAATCTAGATCTGATTCAAAATCAGAAACTGCTAAGATTTTGTCAGTGCAAATGACATTAAAGAAGAGGCATTAATGTCTGCTTTGCTGCTGCACCCTAATAACTATGGAAGCTTTCTATCTGACTTGCAGCTGAAACTTATCATACATATTGTCTCCCCCATTAAGATGTGAACACCTAGGGGCAGCTAGATGGCGCAGTGGATAAAGCACTGGCCCTGGATTCAGGAGTACCTGAGTTCAAATCCGGCCTCGGACCCTTGACACTTACTAGCTGTGTGACTCTGGGCAAGTCACTTAACCCCAATTGCCTCACCAAAAAAAAGAAAAAAAGAAAAAAAAAGATGTGAACACCTTGAGGACAGGGATTGTCTTAATTTTTTATTTGTATTCCCCATGCTTATCATGGTCCTCTGCACATAGCAGGTGTAAATGAGTATTTTATTCATTCATTCATTTTTTCCTGGATCTACCATTGGTATCTCAGTTTCCCCCTCAGTTTTTCCATGGAAAAAGTTCAGTTTCTGTAAAATCAAAGTTATGAAAAACAACTTTCTAACTTGACAGCTAGCCTGATAGCTATTTCTGTTCTCTTCAATTCCCAAAGGCCTATGGTGACAGCATGCCTTTAAAAAATCCTCAAATTAGTACTCCAAATGCGAGTATTCATTCACACTCCAGGAATATGGGAATTAAGCAATATATATGTTTGTATATGTATAAATATATTTAACTCATTCTTTTTGTGCCTAAACTTGTCTTGCTACTCAATAATTATGGGTGCTGAAGTTACACAGCATGAGTAAATTGCAGAATATCCAATAGTCTAATTATATATTTGTGCCTCAGCTTGCACTGAATTTCCTACTTATAAATAGTGTTGCTGCCTCACTGCCCTGGTTTTTAATCTTTTGCATTAGGTCCATGTGCATGTGTGGATCTTTCATTTATTTTTCTGTGCCTCTTTTAGCCAATGTTTATTAGTTTCATTTGTGTCATTTCCCAAAGAGTCCTTTAAGTTTTCACCTATTTAGTAATAATATCATCATTCATCCTGGAATATAGAAATATGAACTTGAACATGATTTCTCCTTCTCTTTTTGAGAAAGGAAAATTTCAGAGAAAATGTATGGTCCTTCTGAACAGATATTTTTTAAGACATCTTTTTTGAAATGCAGGTGCTACATTTTATGATGGACATTGATAAATTAGGGAGTCTGGAAGAGGGTGATTAGGAAGGCAAATGGCCTAGAACTCATGCTATATTTATATAGTAGCTATTATTTATATAGTGCTTAATAATAGCTATTATTTATATAGTGCTTAAAGGTTTCCAAAGCAGTCTACAAGTATTATCTTATTTTTATACTCATAGTTACCCTATGAGGTAGATGTGATTATTATAGTCATTTTAACTTAACCACAGAGTGGCTAAGGGTCTTCTCCAGGGTCACACAGTTAATAAGTGTTTGAGGTTGTATGGAACTCATCCTAGCTCCAAATCTAGCACTTTACCCACTGTGCCACCTACTTGCCATATGAGAATTGGGCGAAGGAAATGAGGGTGTTTAGGAGGAAGACAAGAAAACTTGAAGGGAATGTGATAACTGTCCACCATACTTTAAAGGATTATCCTTTAGAGGAGCAAATATCCTTGATCTGATTTGCTCCTAGGATGCTGAGCTAGGAGCAATTGTGAAGAAACAAATTTAGGCTTGGAATAAGGGAAACTTTCTTAACAATTAGAACAAGCCAAAAGTAGAATGGGTTGCTTCAGGAGGAAGTGCGTTCTTCCTCTCTGGAAGGCTTCAAGCCAAGCAGAGGCTGTATGAACCCTGGGTATAAAGTATAAGGAATTTTTTTGGGGGGTGTGGATTGGATTCTATGGCTTCTAATAATGCTTCCAACTAAAATTCTGTAACAAGGTAATAATTTTTATTAATATTTTTAAAATTCGGTCTTCACCAAGACATTCAGGTGATTCTATAATATTAGACTTATTAAGTTTTGGTAATTTTTATTCCATTTTATTTATTTATTTTCCCCATCTCCCCCCACCCCCACCCCAAGACAGCATAGTATAGTGGAGAGCAAAGAAATGTGGCACATAGTAGGCACTTAATACTTATTGATTGAGTGACTGAAAGAAGCCAAGAAGATTTGGGTTCAAATCTTACCTCTGACAAATACTGGCTGTGTAGCCCTTGGAAAGTCATTTTACCTTTTGGTGCTCTAGACAACTAAGACTACAAGTTGACAAGAAAGTGCAGATCTTCAGTGGTAGAGGGAGTTTACTCAGCTCCAGGTTCCCTATTTTCAATGAAATCAGAGGTCCAGTATGTATTCCTATCTTTTCCTCAGAACACAGATTCTGATTAGTGTGAGTAAAGAATCACGTGAGGTGGTCACATGAATTCAAATTCACATGATTAGAAATTATAATTATGTAATATGTGGTCATTGGTTCCAACTCAATGGAAATACATAGCACAAATTCAAATAATGTGACCATTTTCCAAGATTAATGAATCTTATACATTAATATTTGTACTAATTTGTACCAATAATTACCTAGCTTTAGTTAGTTCTATGCTATTCTTTCTAGAGACACAATCACATTATGAACAACATATTGAGGATTTGTTTTTGTTTTTGTTTTTGCAGGGCAATGAGGGTTAAGTGACTTGCCCAGGGTCACACAGCTAGTTAAGTGTCAAGTGTTTGAGACTGGATTTGAATTCAGGTCCTCCTGAAGCCAAGGCCAGTGCTTTATCCACTGTGCCACCTAGCTGCCCCTATTGAGGATTTTATATGAAGAAAGGGGACATAGAATTATTTTCTCATTTTCCATTTTCCCTTTCTCTCAGTAGCTAATAGAAAATTTCCTAACTGGCTTCTCATGTCCATAAACAAGAGTACAAGATTCTGTAAGACTCCATTTGATTTAAAAACTGAGATATGAGGAAATCAACAAATCATTCTCTTGTAACAAAATCATAGAATTTCCAAGTTGGAAGGGACTTGAGAAAACATTCTTGGTTTTCTCATTGATGGAATTTATAAAAGTTTTGAAATGTGCTATGGCCAATCTCCTCATGATGACTTGATGAAGTAGATGCCCATCAACTGGGGAATAACAAAACAAATTCTGACAAATTAATGTAATGGGATATTACATGCTTTAAGAAATGACAAATATGATGAATTGGGAGAAGCAGAAGAAGAATTACATGGAGTAAAGTGAAGAGTAAACAGAACCAAGAAAACAATGTACACAGTGAGTACAATGCTGTAAATGGAAAGAACTATTACAAAACAATTGACTGTGAATGATGCACACTTACAAAGAACAAGCATAGCCTCAAAGAAGAGATATCAGAAGACACCTCCCCACACTCCTTTATTGACATTGGAGGTCCAGAGTGGTGGAAACTTGCATATATTTTCATACTTTTTAGATGAACCCATCAGTTTTGCTGATTTTTTCTTTTCTTTCTTTTTTTAAAAAAATCTTCCTTTATCCAAGCTTTTGGAACAAAAACTCATTATTTAACAAAAACTACTGGGGACACTGGAAAAGAGCATGGCAGAAACTAGGTATAGATCAGCATCTCACACCATATACTAAAATAAAGTCAAAATGGGTACATGATTTACACATAAAGGATTGTAACGATTGGAATGATGCCACCTGCTGTAGAGCTACTGTAGGGAAGCTCCACCATGAGGAGAGGCATCTGAGGGCAAGCCATGTGGTCAGTTCCTTGGCGTCAGGAAGTGACATTTGTTTATGGGTACTGTCTATCAAAGCTACCAGCCAATCAACTTGAGGAGCCTCCCATTTCTGAGAGGAGGACACGACGTAGGAAGCGGATGCTGGTGGAGAGGTTCTTCCTCTTTTGGTTCCTGACCTCGCCATGGCGGGTCAGATGATGGGGTCTCTTAGGAATAGTTAGATTTTTACCCTTCTCTCTGATACTAATGCTCTTTAATAAATACTTAAACAGGGGCAGCTAGGTGGTGCAGTGCATAAAGCATCAGCCCTGAATTCAGGAGGACCTGAGTTCAAATCCGGCCTCAGACACTTGACCCTTACTAGATGTGTGACCCTGGGCAAGTCACTTAACCCCCATTGCCCCATAAAAAAAATAAAATAAATACTTAAACACTTAAATATTCTTGCTAAAGCTTATAATTTATTGGTGACCACTCATTAGATTTTAGATAGTATAGCTAGAATTTTAGCCCTTACAATATCATAAGCAGATTAAGAGAACATGAGATCATTTATTTGTCAGATTTATGGACAGAGGAAAAATTTAGGAACAAAGAAGATATAGAAAGTAAAGCAAAATGTAAAATAGATAATTTTGATTATATAAAATTTAAAAGTTTTTGCACAAACAAAACTAATGTAACCAAGATTACAAGAGAAGCAGAAAACTGGGAAAGAATTTTTGAAACAAATATCTCTGAAAAAGGTCTCATTTCTCCAATATATGGAGAATTGGGTCAAATTTATAAAAATACAAGTCATTCCCCAATTGATACATGGTCAAAGGATATGAGCAGACAGTTTTCAGACAAAGAAATCAAAGCTATCTATTGCCATATGAAAAAATGATCTAGATCACTGTTAATCAAAGAAATGCAAATTAAAACAACTCTGAGATATCACCTCACACCTATCAGAGTGGCAAATATAACAAAAATGGAAAATATTGGATGTTGGAGGGGATGTGGGAAAACTGGGACATTAATCCACTGTTGTTGGAGTTGTGAAAAGATCCAACCATTTTGGAGAAGAATTTGAAACTATGCTATAGTATGCTATAGAACTGTACATACCCTTTGATCCAGCAATACCACTGCTAGGTTTATATCCCAAAGACATCCCCAAAAGAGAAAAAGACCTATTTGTACAAAAATATTTTTAGCAGCTCTTTTTGTGGTGGCTAAGAATTGGAAATTAGGGGAATGCCCATCAATTGGGGAATGGCTAGACAAGCTGTGGTATATGATGGATGGAGCATTATTCTGCTGTGGGAAATGATTTCAGAAGGGCCTGGAAAGATGTGTATGAACTGATGTATAGTGAAGTGAGCAGAACCAAGAGAACATTGTGCATAGAGATAGCAGTGTTGAAGAACTGTGAAGGACTTGACTGTTCTCAGCAATGCAATGATCCAAGACAATCCCAAAGGACTATTGATGAAACATACGATCTACCTCCAAAGAAAGAACTGATATTGATGGAACACAGACTGGAACATGCTTTTTTCACTTTCTTTCATTTTTTCCCTTTGTTCAAGTTTTCTGACACAAAATGACTGATGTGGTAATGTTTTACATGATTGTATATGTATTATCTATATCTGATTGCTTGCAGGAGAGGAGAGAGGGAAGGAGGGATAAAAATTGGAACCCCAAATGATAAATAGAAATATTTATTACTTAAAAAATTTCTTTGTTACATGGGATGGCTCTTTGCGAGGGGGCAGGGATATGGGGAGAAATCTAGGCAATGTCAAGAGAAAATATTAATAATTTTTAGAAGAAAGCTTGATAATGATAATTCCATACATAATGACTTCCTAGGAAAGATAACGTATTAGAACCTTCCAGAAAACTTTAGCAGTACTTAGAAAGCTGTAATGATAGGGAGTTTTTATTAGCATCTTTGAGACCCTGACAGTTCTATGAATAGCTGTCATTGAAGTTTATGAATCCAGATTTTTAAAACCATACTTAATTCATTCTTTTTTTCTTCTCTAGAGGTTTCAGCTTTTGAATAACCTTAAAGCAATATGAATGGAAGTAAGAACATTTCCATATTTATGTGACATTGCCCCAAATCCAGTTTTCTATATCATATTGCTGAGAGATTTACATAGTGGCTTTATTATTAGCTATTGCACATTGTCAAGAATAATTTTCATCCTCACTTATGGATGTCAGCTTCTTTTCTTGATGTATATCTATTTCAAAATTTCAAGGATTTATGATTTAATTGGTGTGGGTACACCCTCTAACAGTGGAGGCTGCAATCCCTCTATGACTTTATAAGTTGTCATTGAGTTGCTATGGCTGAAAAGGGTTTATCAACCTAGGGCTAATAGGGTGACAAGTCTCCTTAAGTATAGTTAGACTAATTTTGGAAGCATAGTCACAGTGTATATTTGTGACATATTCATTAGCCTTTTTAGTTTGGAATGGTTTCCAGAACTTATGTTACTCTGGCGAAGCCTTTGAAAACTCAATGTCATTGCCATCAGAGGCAAAGGAATGGTTGAGGTATGTAGTATATGTAGTATTTGAGAGAGGTAGCCATTTATAGCAAATTGAACAAAGGTTTTGGATTCAGAAAGTCCTGGGTTCAAATCTTTTCCTAGACCTGTACTAGTTATATGACTTTGGGCAAACCCGAGTTTCAGTTTCCTCTTCTATAAAATGAGGATAATAATAACAGCTACCTTACAGGATTATTGAGAGGATCAAATGAAATAATCATGTAAAGTGCTTTTTCAGGACTTAAAGTATTTTAACATTGGTGCACACTGGCTCAAACATCCAAGGACCAGTTCTTATATATTCTACTCCCATTCCCTTAGGTGATGGGGATATGGTCTCCCTCCATAGATTGTATTCCTCAATTTAGTCACCTACGGTAGATTAGTTTTTACAAAAGAATATTTACGTCAAATATATAGCAAGAATAAATATAAAAACATTTTCTCTCCATACTTTTGGTGCATGCCTCCTTCCTCTTGTCCCCACTTCCCCATATACCACCAGGTCTCTGGAGAGGTGAGGGTGATTAGGCTCATAGCTTAACCCAGTTCCTATACAGCATCACCTCCTCCAAATTGCAGTCCAGAACCTTTCCATTCAGGCTAGTATCCTGGTATCCTGGCTTCTGAAGGCATCCCTGCTAGTCTGATAATAACATTTAGCCTGGAATTCTGGGCTCCAAGGTCCCTGGGGCTGGAGCTCCTAGGTCCAGGACACCAATCCCTGCATCTATGTAGTTAAGAGTGGGTCTCACATGTATAATGAGGCTCCATGTGCATCAAGGATTCTGTCCTTGGATGGCTTGAAGGGAGGCAAAATAGATGCCTCTAGTCTCTTATCCCCCACCTTTCCCCAGGAGAGATTTTTCATTTCTGCCAGGAGAAGATGCAGAAAATTGGGGCCAGAGGCCACCACTGTACTCTCCTCAGAGAGAGGGGATAGTGAGGTAGAAGTATATCATATGATCACTTATATATTGTTCACGTAAGATATTTGATTGGATTTGACCTAACTTTTGATCACTTTGTCAATTTCTTTGGGGGTGGGGATCCCAAGCTCTAATATTCAAGGCTTGACCTCTTTTCCACTTAATACTAGTTTGTTAATGAACACACATAGATAATAGCAAAGAAACCCATTTATCTAAATCATAGTAAAACAAATAAAAAAAGGAATGCACAGGATATATATATGTATGTATGTATATATATATATATATATCCTTTAGTCTGTATCATCTGAGATATATATAGATTGATATAGATATATGTATACACACATATATCAGACAATAGAGAGTAAAGGAGCTCTTATATGAGCTTACAAATCTTACAAGTCTCTTAAGTGAGCCTACCTTCATATATACATATATATATATATATATACACACACACACACCTTCGTATACATATGTATATCCTATGTATACCTTTACTCTGTATTGTCTGATACATACATACATACATACATACATATGTATTCCCCCTGGGAATGAGGTAACACAACTCAACAAAGAGAGAAGGTCCTAAATCTCACCCAAGAGGAAATTCCCTGAAATTTCTAGAGTAGCAAGCTGGGGATAGGGACATGACAGAGAGTGCCCGTTCCTTATATCTCCCAGAGTCAGTTCCTTCAGTCTGTTCCTTTGAAGTGGGCTTGACTTCTTCCATCTTTTCTCTTGAAGCTGGAAACCAACTGTAGGCTCAAAGAAAACTTGAAACTTGACAAGTCCTAAAGGGAAGAATGGTCTTGAAGAGCCCTGAAGGGGAATTTGTTGGTGATTAGTCTTGAGTCCTAAAGGACTCCAGCTCGAAGAGTCACTATAGGGGTTTGGCCAAGAACTGAAGCTTTTGTCTTTCACCACCTCCACCCTGGCCCTCATGTAGGGCAGGGTATTCATCTCTACCAATAAGGAAAGAGTCCTATACCAATGGGCTTTGGGGATAGGAGTTGGAACTGCCTAGGACAAATAAAACAGATCAAAACCGCAAGTTTGTTTCTCAGGGCCATTCATTCTGGAAGGGCAGATATTGATCCCCAGGTCCTGAACCCCTTACCACAAAGTGTTACTTGCCTTGAGGAAATGAGTTCACTCCTGTCTACCAGAGGAAAGAGAAGAAAAGAGAGAAGGTGCCTTTAGGCAGATTAAAGATCCAGAGAGTTTCAGCTGTGCTGTCAATGGGAAAAGGTGGCTCTCAGTCATGTAATAGGTCAATGCAGAATACCTAAGCATTCAGGCCCAAGTGTCTTCCACATAGATGACTCCCTATTGGGTGATCTGGGCATGTGCCAAAGCCTCATTACACACTATATGTGAAAGTTAGTGTAGTGATGATGATGTTCATGATAAATGTAGGTAAAAACCGAGAATGTTTGAAAATAACAAATATGAGAATGAGATTTGAATTTCCTTAGGCAAAGTTGCCATGAAATTGTGCTGGTTCAAAAATATATGACCATTTAATGTTAAATCCATGTTCAGACTAAATGCATTTACAATTTCAAATTTAAATTATGGAATAACTTGTTATATTCACCCTTTCCAGACAGTTTTTCAATGGCATCTTTATTAATCCATTTTTCTTTATAAGAACATTATGTAAATCAAAAGAGAAAAGGAAACTAATCATATTCACACTAGGCATATTACTCACTGTGAGAAGAAGCAATTAAGGACAGAGTAATCCAAACTTACTAATATAAAACATGTTTATGTTTAACTCAAGACAATAAAAACTTGAATATTCTGTAGGATGCTATAAAGTATCTTCTGTGTTTGGTTCAGAGCAATTTTAAATTAAGCAGATACTTTCATTTGTTTCCACATATATGTGTATATACACACATACACATACATCCATACATATGTGTGTGCATACATACATACATACACACACACACACACACATATATATATATATATTTCATGATGACTAAACTCAAAAGCATACATCCATATACAAGGATCGATGTTATGTTTAGGTGGTTGAAGTCAACAGTTATGTCTGTAACAATGCTCCAGTTTCAGGGCAGTTTACTGGCTGAATTGTCAAGGATATTCTGGGATTTATATTTGTAATATGAGAATCCGTTTTAAAAAAATAATGGATACTGAACTTCTGTTATACAATTCTATCAATCTGATCATATCCAGTAGAGGTTAATTTTTTTATAACCAGCAGTGAGATGTACACAGTTTTCACTACTTCATGGCATAATTTGTATCAATCAGTAAGTCAGGACTCCTTAAAGCTAACCTTTATGTAATTTCTGGTAGCAAAGTCCTAGCCTGAATTGCTGTCATAAACCAAACAAACTGCCTTATTTTTAGAGCCATGATCCAAACTCCTTTTGTGTTGAGAGTATTTAACCAATGACCTACTATATCCTGGGCGTGACATCTGCCATAGATGACTTAATATCTCTTATAGACTTCTGATTCTGAATCTATATTCTGATTGCTCCAATGTGTCTTATTCTTTGAGTACAAAATATAAAATCTTTTTAAGAATACTGATTTTTTTATGACTCTAGAAAATTATAATTGTAGTTTTGAATTTCCCTTCACTCAATTGCTACATTTGACACTTACTAGCTGTGTGACCCTGGGCAAGTCACTTAACCCCCATTGCCCCACAAAAAACAAAAACATAAACAAAAAACAAAAACAAAAACATAGTAGTCAATCAGAAATTTTTTTTTTAAAGCATGCAGCAGTGAAAACCTTCTTGTGGTTATATAGCAAAGATGGATGGTGTAACCAGAAAGCATAATTCCATGAGTTTCTTCAGTATGGAACAGTTATTTCATAACAACTCAACAGGCTTTAGAGGAGTATGACAGAAAATACCCTTTTGATGTAAATATAGCCTATAATTAAGAGTTTTAAAGAGTAGTTTAATGGTAGTAATGTATAACCTATATCAAATTGTTTGCTGGCCTTGGGATGGGGGAGGGAAGGGAGGATGGGAGAAAAATTTGGAACTCAAAAAATATCTTTACATGTAATTGAGAAAAATTAAAAATTTTTAAAAAGAATGGTTTATAATCACATCTTATCACTTCTAAGTTGAGCTGGAATCATTTTACTAGTTCTCATTTAAAAATTTTTTAAAATTGTAAAAGTACAGCCACCCTTGGGGGCAGCTAGGTGGCGCAGTGGATAGAGCACCAGCCCTGGACTTGGGAGTACCTGAGTTCAAATCTGGCCTCAGACACTTAACACTTACTAGCTGTGTGACCCTGGGCAAGTCACTTAACCCCAATTGCCTCACTAAAAAACAAAAACAAAAAAATACAACCACCCTATACTTCATCCATTAGAACATTTCACACAGCAAGCATTTGAACATTGAGAATAGAAACCAGTCATGTCTTTCTGAAGCACAGGGCCTCCCAAATGGTGTGAGGTTCATTGCTAGAGTAGTAAAAACTCCTGAGTAGATTGTTATTTTTTAAGTCCAATGGCCTCATGCTAATTGGTTTTTTAGCAGTAATATGTTTCCCCTGCATCCTTGGCACAGACTCTTATTAGCATATAAAAATAATTTTCCCCGTGAACCCACTTTATTGCATAGTTAGCGAGTTTAACATTGTCGTGTACCACTGATATGAAGATAACTAGGTCAGGCAAGTCCCTCAAGAAACACTGTCTCAGTTTTAAATTTTTTTCTGGAAGAGAGGAGATAATTTGGCGAATGACTCTGGTCCTATTTTAAATTTAGATTTCTAACTTCATTTTAATTAAGAAGCAGCGAGGTTTAGAGTCTATCTCACTAACCAAAGTAGATACAAATGTGGGCCAGTCAGTCATTACCCCAATAATGGTGTAGTTATCTTGTTCATTCTCCATTTACTATATCTGGTAACCCACATCTGTATGTCTATATTTTTCTTTCCACTAGTTTGAGCAGATGTATCATTTACCGAAAAATGCATTTTACAAATAATGATCCCAAGGGGCTCTGGTTCTTGGTGAATGAGAGTCACTAAATGTTACAGTTAGAATGGGGCATCAGCTAATACAGTCCTATCATTTTTTTTTTCAGAAGAAAGTAGGGCCTAGACAGGTTCAATAATGTCAGAGCTGGGACTAGACCTCAGTTTTTCTTTTTACCATACCACTATTTTCTTACTAACAAATCATGTAGCTTATACATGAATGAATAAGCATTTATTAAGCATTTACTATGTGTAAGAGGAGACTGGCTAATGAGAGCCCAGTCTTGGAGCATGCATGTGGATGGTTAGTGAGCTTGCTCCTACATATAATGTAGTAGGCAATGTAATTGAATGTAATGTAATGTTATGCAATGTGATGTAATATAATGTAATGAAACATTTCTGCTGTCTCTTTCGGAGAAATAGTCATTTCATGACTCAGGAGGACCTGAGTTCAAATCTGGCCTCAGAAACTTGAGACTTACTGGCTGTGTGACCCTGGGCATGTCACTTAACCCCAATTGCCTCACCAAAAAAAGAAAAAAAAGAAACTACTCTTTCCAGGGACTGAGGTACTATAGGGGGAGATGGTATCTCCTGATTAGGGTGGTGGTGGTGAGTGTGTTTGTACTTTGTTTCTTGCTCTATCTTCTTACTAAATATCTCTTTGTAAAAACTAATAAAATAATATTGAGATATTATTGGGTCAGTAAATATTGGGTCAATAAATTATTATAGGGGAGATACTATTGCTGGTGATTGGTGCTGGGGAGAACCAACCAGAATAGAGATTTGAGCTGATAGCATTAGAAAGACATCCTCTAGAATGCCTCTAAGTATGCTACAAATTAGAATGGCATCCTCCTAGGTTCCTTAGGAAGGAGATGTAGTCAGTCTTGCTCTAGGGGACCTGACTTGCCAGTATGAGTGTGAGTTTAGATAATGACCCTCTAGAGTGTCTACCATGTCAGGCACTGTGCTAAAACTGGAGATACAAGCATGGGTAAGATAGTTTTTGTCCTCAGGGAGCTAATATTCTAATAGAAGATAATAACATATCTAGGAGTGTGGTGGTTAGAGAGGAGGTTTTGGATAAGAAAGTCAGATTAAATGGTGATTGGAACCATAAAGCAATTTATTCTCTGCCAGGAGTGGTGATGCTCATTTAGCTACTATTCTTAGACCTTGAACTGGAGAACAGGGGTTGGGGAAAGGGGTTGAGGTAAGTGTTATTGAGATGGTTAGGAAATGACAGGCTGGAGATCAGGCAAGATAATGTGAATGCTTACAATCAGAGGCCAGGGTCACAGAGATGTGGATCCTTCAGTTCCAGATGAAGGTAGAGGCTGAAGTGGTAGTATGGCAAGGAAATGATTGGGCAGTGTTTTATTAGATTTTAAAAATATTCTGACCTCAAATACCCCAATCCTTCCTTCTAGCAAAGATATGCATAATCTTTGAAAGTTTCTTTTTTTTTTTTTTTACTACAGATGGGTCTTTTGTGGATCAGTAGATGAATAATCAAAATCTTTGCCTTATTCCCCTACTATATTGATCCTGTGTCTGTAACACCTCTTACTGATCAAAGTATTTATCTTTTCCATTAGTGGTTAGAAAAAAGCATTTCTCTTTGCTTCAGAATCCTGAGTGCAAAGACTTTCTTCTTGTAATGGTTTCCCTATAGAAGTGGGATAGATATAAGAAGCCTACCATTTATATCATTTCTAGTGATATGGTAAATATGAAAGAACTAGGGATTAATTAATGGAGTGAGTGAAGGGGGAGATAAGGAGATAAAAACAGAGGAGGGATTGAGAATCCTATTGTCCCCCAAAAGAAGAGAATTCCCAAGCAATTCCCAAGCCCTTAATCAAGAAAAATGAATAAAATGAAATTATGTCAAGCATAAATGCTAAAGATTATAGACTGTCTAATTTATAACTCATGTCTATTCTTTTTGCTTTCTATTTAGAATTTTATTCTCCCCCCAAATTACATATAAAACCAAATTTTAACATCAATTAGAAAAACACTTTGTGTTCCAAATTCTCTTCCTCCCTCCCTCCCAATCCCCCCTTAAGAACTCAAGCAATTCAATCTATGTTATACATGTGTAGTCATGCAAAACATTTCCACATTAGTCAGGTTGTGAAAAAAACAGACAAAAAAAACTTTAGAAAAAGGAACTGACAAAAAAATTATGCTTCAATCTGTATTCAGAAACCATCAGTTCTTTCTCTATAGTGGGATTGCATTTTTTACAGGGCAATGAGGCTTAAGTGACTTACCCAGGGTCACATAGCTAGTAAGTGTCAAGTGTCTGAGGTCAGATTTGAACTCAGATCCTCCTGAATCCCGGACCAGTGATTTATCCACTGCACCACCTAGCTTCCCCCTGGATTGCATTGTTCATAAGTTCTTCAGAGTTGTCTTGGATCATTGTATTGCTGAAAATAACTGTCATTCATAACAGATCATCTTACAGTATTGCTGTATTTTGTATACAGTACATTTATATACTTGTATAAACTTGGCATCAGTTCATGTATTTCTTTCCAGGTTTTTCTGATAGCATCCTGCTCATCATTTCTCATAGCACAATAGTGTTCCATCATAATCTCATCCCACAATTTGTTCAGCCATTCCCTAATGAATTCTTTTCATGAGAAAATAGCTGCCATAAATATTTTATGTACACATAGGTCCTTAGGTCAAAGAGTATGTGTGGTTTTATACCCCTTTGGCCATAGTTCCAAATTGCTCTACAGAATGTTTGAATCAGTTTACAACTTCACCAAGAGTGCATTAATGTCTCATTTCCCCCTATCCCCTCCAGCATTTGCCATTTTCCTCTGCTGTCCTATTATTTAATCCAGTAGGTATGAGGTAGTACCCCAGAATTATTTTGACCTGCATCTCTTCAATCAATAGTGAGTTATAGGTATAGGTAGCTTTGATTATTTCATCTGAAAACTTCATATCTTTCTATCATCTATCACTTGGGGAATGGCTCTTATTTTAACAAATTTGACTCAGTTTTCTATGTGTTTGAGAACTGAGGCATATCAGACAAACTTGCTTCAAATTTTTTTCACAGTTACTATTGCTAACTGTATTTCCCTCCATCCTATTCCTTCCCCATGATATTTACTCTATTTTCTATCTTCTTTCACCCTATTCCTCCTCAAAAGTGTTTTTTGCTTCTGACTGCCCCCTCCCCCAATCTCCCCTCCTTTCTTTTGCCCCTCCTTCCTTATCCCCTTCCCCTTCTACTTTCCTACAGGGTAAGATAGATTACTATACCCAACTGAGCCAGTTTTGATGAGAGTAAGGCTCACTAACTCCCCCACACTTCCCCCATCTTCCCTTCCACTCCATAAGCTTTTTCTTGCTTCTTTTATGTGACATACTTTGCCCCATTCCACCTCTCCTTTTCCCTTTCTCCAAGTACATTCCTCTCTCACCCCTTAATTTTATTTTTTAAAGACATCCCTTTATATTCAACTGACACATGTGCATTCTGTCTATATATATTTCATTCAGCTGCCCTAATAATGAAAAAGTTCTTATGAGTTACAAGTGTCATCTTCTCATGTAGGAATGTAAACAGTTTAACATTTTAATATCCCTCATGATTTCTTTTTCCTGTTTACCATTTTATACTTCTCTAGGGTATTTTATTTGAAAGTAAAATTTTCCATTCAGCTTATGTCTTTTCATCACAAATGCCTTAAGTCCTCTCTTTCATTGAATTCCCCATTTTTCCCCTGAAATATTATACTCAGTTTTTCTGGGTAGGTGATTCTTGGTTGTAATCCCAGTTCCTTTGCCCTCCAGAATATTATATTCCAAGCCCTCTGATCCTTTAATGTATAAAATGCTAAACCATGTGTTATCCTGACTGTGGCTCCACAATACTTGAATTGTTTCTTTCTGACTGCTTGCAATATTTTCTTCTTGACCTGGGAGCTCTGGAATTTGGTTATATAATATTCCTGGAAGTTTTCATTTTGGGGTCTCTTTCAGCAGGTGATTGGTGGATTCTTTCCAATTTCTATTTTACCTTCTGCTTCTAGAATATTAGGGCAATTTTCCCTGAAAATTTCTTGGAAGATGATGTCTAAGTTCTTTTTTTTTGATCATGGCTTTCAGGTAGTCCAATAATTTTCAAATAATCTCTCCTGGATTTGTTTTCCAGGTCAGTTGTTTTTCCAAGGAAATATTTCACGTTGCCTTCTATTTCTTTATTCTTTTGGTTTTGCTTTATTGTGTCTTGATTTCTCATAAAATCATTAGCTTCCATTTACTCAATCCTAATTTTTAAGGAATTATCTTCTTCAGAGTGCTTTTGTATCTCCTTTTCCATTTGGCCAATTTGGCTTTTTAAGCTGTTGACTTTTTTTCATGATTTTCTTGAATCACTTTCATTTCTCTTCCCATTTTTTTCCTCTACCTTTCTTACTTTACTTTCAAAGTCCTTTTTGAGCACTTCTATGGCCCAAGACCAAGTCATATTTTCCTTGGAAGCTTTGGATGTAGGAGCTTTGACTTTGTTGTCTTCTTCTGAGGGTATATTTTGATCTTCCTTGTTACCATAGACAATTTCTAGGGTCAGCATTTTTTCCTTTTGCTCATTTTTGCCTATTTCTTGACTTTTAACACCTTCTTAAAGTGGGTCACTGCTTCCAGGGTGCACTGAGCCAAGCTTCAGGGGGTCCCAAATGGTACAATTTAAGGAGAGGCAGGTTCTTCACTTCCCTGGCCTGTGTTCTGGTCTTCAAGTAACCACAGACCTGCTTGCCCTCTAACCTGGAACAGAATCCTGTTTCACTGTGACTGCAAGCTCTGGTGTGCCTGCACCCCTTCCCCACCTGGGCCACCACCCAAGACTGTGACAAGGATCTGAGCACTGGCAAAACAACAAAGTGCTGCCTCAGCCAGCAAAGAGACCCCTGAAATCTCCCCCTGGCCAACTACTCGACCCCCTCACCATCAGTGGACTGAGTTCCAGAAGCAGCTTCTGCTGCAGCTGATTCAGAAGCTCCCCACATCTGATTCTCTGGGTCTGGGTCTGGGTCTGGGTCTATGCAGTATGGCCATTGAGCTGTGCTCCACTCCCCCCCCTCCACGGTACAACAGACCTTTCCACTGACTTTCTAAGCTGTCTTTGGTTGGAAAATTATCTCTTTGTGGGTTCTGCTGCTCCAGGAATTGTCTTATGGCATTATCTAAAGGTATTTGGGGGAGTCTTGGGGAGAGCTCCGGGAAGTCACTGTCTTTCCTCCACCATCTTCATATTTATTCTTGCAAATGTCAAGCAAAAGATTTGAGAGCTCTTGAAAATGGCAATATTCACAGAAGAGAGAAAAGTTAAGAATCTGTACTGTAGAAGGTCTTCAATTCCTTGTATACTGTTTATAGCCAGAAAGATGAACAGAGTTAGGGTAACACTGTGTTTAGTGGCAGTGCAATTGTAGTGGGTAATTATAAAGTGAATGAAGCAAAAAGGGATTGATGCAATGTAAAAATTCTTGGATTTAGAGTCAGAGCATTTTGTTTCAAATGTCAGCTTTACCCAGGTTAGTCTCTTCAACTTTCTGAGCTTCTATTTTCTCAACTGTAAAATGAGGAGTTGGACTAAGTGACCCTGTGGTCCCTTCTAATTCATTCTTTTCCCCTCTTCCTCTCTCCCTCTCTCATTTCCTCTCTCTCTCTCCCTCCCTCTCTCTCTCTCTCTCTCTCTCTCTCTCTCTCTCTCTCTCTCTCTCTCTCTCTCTCTCCCTCTCTCTCTCTCTCTATCTGCCTCTGCCTCTGCCTCTCCCTGTCTGTATCTGTCTCTCTGTCTTTCTCTGTTTCTTTCTTTCTCCCCTAGAATAGAATTAAATGCACCCCAAAGTACATGATGAAAACAATATATTAAAGTCGCTGCTTTTTGGTGAAAATAGGTGAAATGACTAAGACCAGGCTGTACTTACCCTTGGCTTGGTTAAATTCACTTCACTGAAACTAATTGATCTGTGATTTGCCATTATGCTCTTTGTGCAAGCTGGTCACTGCAAAAGAAATAGATACCTAGGCTTACTCATGAGAAACTTGCAATGTTGTTAAAGGAAAAAATACAAAAATACAAATATAATACATTAAGTGCTAAACTGACTATGATTGGGGAAAAATGTAATCAGGATGGAAGAACAACATGCACCAGAATTATCAGGAAAAAACAAGAATTATGGTTTCAAAGGGTTTAGAACTAGAAGGAATCATTTCTTTCTAATGCTATGACTGTAGAGTTGAGGTAACATGACCTGAAAGTCATATAGCTAGTTAATGATAAAGCTAATATTCAAAATCAAAAAGCATTTGAAGTTTAAGGCAAGATCTCACCCTATATAACAATAACAACTCAAAATGGATAACCAACTTATTTTTCAAGGTAACACTATAAAAAAATTAGAAGAGAACTAGATCGGGTACTTTTTTGGGGTGTGATAATGGGAGAATATTTAACCAAATAAAGAATAAAGGCAACCCCAAAAGAAAAAAATAATTTCAATTATATAAAACTGAAATGCTTTTCATTAACAAAATCAATGAGATTAGCATAAGAAGGTCAACTTAAACCGTGGGGCAATTTTTTGCATCAGAGATGTCTAATAAAGGGGTTTTTTTGTGGGGAAATGAGGGTTAAGTGACTTGCCCAAGGTCACACAGCTAGTAAGTGTCAAGTGTCTGAGGCCAGATTTGAACTCAGGTACTCCTGAATCCAGGGCTGGTGCTTTAACCACTGAGCCATCTAACTGCCCTCTAATAAAATTTTAATAACCAAGATATGTAGGGAACTACCATAAATATGTAGCAATTTCTCTGCAGTACCATCCAACTCACACATATGGGAAATCAGAATAACTACCCCATTTTAAAGATACTTTGTGGGTCCCTACTTCTAAAACTGGGGCAGCTAGGTGGTTCAGTGGATAGAGTACTGGCCCTGAAATTGGGAGGACCTGAGTTCAAATCTCACCTCAGACACTTACTAGCTGTGTGATCCTGGGCCAGTTACTTAACCCAAATTGCCTTAAACATCCAGGGCCAACTCCAGTTGTCCTGATATATATCATGCCACTGGATCCAATTGGCTCTGGAGAAGAGAGTGAGGGTGGTGACCTTGCACAGACTTCCCTCACTTAAATCCAATTCAGTGCAAGTCAAGACATCACCCGGATGTCATGGTCCTCTTTGAGAACAAAGGACAAAAAACAACAACAGCAATTACTAAAACTATAGGTCTTAAGTTTCCACTGATGGGTGGAAATCAGCTGGTTGACACAATTAGCTCAAAGCAAAGACAGTTTTTGAAATTGCACAACATGAACAGTAGCAACAAAACATTCCTCTCATAAACCTGGGGCACATTCTCCTACAAATATACACAGTAGCAATGGGAAGAGTAAGCATATCTGGTGTACTAGTAGAAAGGCACACACTTAGGAAACACATGTGGCTAATACATTCATAGCTCTGGTGCTACATGGCCCCAGTGTCTAATGTGTTATCTCCTATGGTGTACCCTATTGCCTCCCCTGGATGCAAATTCTCTCCTTGACAACTTCCTCAGTTGGGCTCTCTAGGTATGCTCCAAATTGTTTAGGCTAAATTTCCCTCCTGACAGAACTTCATCTATTGTGACTGACTCTTTAGATCTACAAAGCTCTCTGGCTTAAAAAAAAAATGCCATTAGAACTATGGCTGATCCTTCAGTCAGCCAATGGCTAGATGCCATATAACTCCTTTAAATATGATTGAGGAATTTCTTCACACTCTCTGAAAGAGTTTCTTTCCAAGTTGTGAATGGACCATTCTCAGGTTAGAACCATTTGCATTGTGAAAATAATTCACTCAGCACTTAAAACCATTCAAGCCTTTATAAGTTGTGATTCAACAATTCAAAAGTCTATAAGGGCAAAATCTTAACAGTCCATTGTTTCTGTTACTTGGGGGGCTCAATTGATCAGGGGTCCTCAATTAACCTTACAACAAATATATAAGGCCAAGAGCCTTTTCCCAATGGATAAGCATTTAAATAATTGTGAACAAATAGTTTTTAAAAGAATAATTAAGAACCAGAAAGCATTTGAATTGGGCCATGAAGAACCGGTAAGATTAGGAGAGGTTGAGGGTAAAGCAGTGAACTATGGAAAATATATATTACTTGAAGGGAAAAGATGTTATCTGGAAACAATGTAGTTCCAATTATTTCTTATTTGTGCAAATGACAGTATTTGGGTTTTGACAGAAACAGTCACTTTTTAAACTAAGCACATGAATTTCAACTAAGTAAATTATTACTGAATTCACAGCTGGCTTCACTCTGGACATAGAATAATTGAAATGAACTCAGTGGCTTCTACAGACTTTGTAGTACAACCTTGAGGCATTTTCGGTCTCTCAATTTCTTGAAAACTTCTCTTTTTATGGTTATTTATAAATCTGAGTGAAGGTCAGCCAACTTGGTGGCTTTCCCTCTCCATTCCTAATGGTGTACTCAGAGTATATCATTTAGCTCTTGGATACAGCACAGAAATTCCATTATTTCTTGTCTTCTGTGTTTATAGGGTATGTTTATGGATGTCTCTATTATGGTGGGACAAATCTGTAACCAAATGACATTTCCTAATATTGTAACATGAGACCAATTTCCACTGGTTACCCTGGGGTTCTTGTAATAACATTTTACACATATTTTTGTCATTGGCCAGTGTCTAGACAGATAATGAGATGGGAGAATATCTACGCTTAAAAAACAACTCCAAAACAAAACCCAACCTTCTACAGCCACAATTTCTCAACATCTGTTGCTGAACTTAATACTGTGTAGTAGGTTATGCTTGGCGAGGCTGATAATACTAGGTAATTTATTCTTTTATTGTTTCTTTACTATTTTGTTACCCTTGACTGAGATGTTTTTAAGACCTACACCATAGACGTGCTGGGTTCGTATGAGTTGCAGTAGCTAAACCTGTGCATTTTTCTCAGTCTCTCCTTTTTAGTCACACTCCAAAGTTCATTTCATTGTTCAGCAATTTCTATTTCAAATCTTTTCACTACACAAAGCACATCTCCAATTCTTGGCTTCATGCCTTCTTCCAGGGAGCCAAAAACAGTCTCTCACTTGATATGTACTAAGCATCTCAATGACCCTTTGAAGCTCTCTTTAAAGCAGTATATATTTTGATTTACCTTTTAGCTTTTTGTCCAAGATGGGAAAGCATTACCAATCATTGTGCTGCCTTTTCTGGTTGTCCATTACTGATGCTTGTATTGGCCAGACAGGAATGACTGGTATTTTCTTACTCTTCATTGGTATCTAATGCTCTGAACTGGACATGTTTTCTGGGGTTCGGGGCTTCTTATCCTTGCTTGATGCTGTCTCACTTGACAAGAGTATGCCCTAATCCTCCAGTGATTGTTTTATTTTCCATAATAGTAAAGTACCTTGAACACAGTTAAGCGCTTAAATGTTTGTTGGATTAGACTGGACAGTAAGTGGTTTGTTGATTTATTTTTTAATGACTAAAAAAGGTGATTGAGACACCAATCTCATGCAAGGAAACAGAAAAGGTAAAGCACAGTACTTCCATTTAAAGAGAGCACTCGGTCCAGCCATGTCTTCATTCCTCTCCAAGCTGTATTCTGGACTTTCTCTATGATGCCTTCACATCTTTCCCTCCCCCCATCTCCCTTTTCAGCTTCCTTTTATATGTGTTGTCTTCCCCCTTTAGAATGTGTTTTTTTAAGGGATAGAGACTTTTCGTTTCTGCTTGTATTCCCAGAACTTAGCAAAAAGCTTTACACATAGTAAATGCTTAATAAATGTTCATTGCCTTGATTTGGTATGAGTACAATGGAATATTATTGTGCTATAAGAAGTGGATGGTTTTAGAGGAAACTGGGAGGACCTCTATGATGCTGAGTGAAATGAACAGAAGTAGAACAATTTGCACAATGATGACATTATAGGGGAAAAACAACTTTGAAAAACTGCATACTTTTTATCATAAAAGTCTTTTATTATTTTCCAGTTACATGTATAGATAGTTTTCTACATTTGTTTTCATAAGATTTTTAGTTCCAAATTTTTCTCCCTCCCTCCCTTCCCTTACCCCTCCCCAAGACAGAAAGGAATCTGATATAGGTTATATATGTATAACCACATTAAACATATTTCTGCATTAGTCATGTTGTGAAAGAAGAATCAGAACACAAGGGAAAAATTTCCAAAAAATCCCCAAACAACCAAAAAGTAAAATCAGTATGGTTAAGTGACTTGCCCAGGGTCACACAGCTAGTAAGTGTCAAGTGTCTGAGGCTGGATTTGAACTCAGGTCCTCCTGAATCCAGGGCCAGTGCTTTATCCACTGCACCACCTAGTTGTCCCCTTGTCCCATTGATTTTTTTTTTTTTGGTGAGGCAATTGGGGTTAAGTGACTTGCCCAGGGTCATCCCATTTTTTTTTTAAATAAAAAAATGGCAAGGTGAATGATAGGGTGTTGAAAAGAGCTTTCTTGCTATAGCCTCATTCAGAGTCTTTGTAGCTTTGCTAAGTGAACTCCTTAGGAATGATTTGCCTGGGCCTAGGGTGTGATAGGAATTTAAAGGAATTTTCTGACCATAACTTGGATAAGAGTTAGATTGGGATGGTTTTATATAAGTTGAAAAAAATAGACTAAAATATGCTTATGTATCCTAACTACTTATTGGCCAGGGTCTGCATCTCAAAAGGGCTAAAATAACCCGAGGCTATGAATTTTGCAGAGATTAGATCCTAACAGCTGCCACATTATAGCTCAGCTAAGAAACTGTGTTATAGGTGATGACCAGAAGATAGTAGAAGGGAGAGGAGAGGACATCTTCAGAGACTCAGCACAGGGAGCCCAGAGATTAGTGAAGTGATATCATCTGGCTTCATGTGTTCTTTTTGCTTGCTCTTGTCCATGTCTCTTCCTTGAATTGATATGTTCCCTAAACATATGCCCTTTCATGAGTGTTTTGTGGCCTAACATGCTCCCCTATGACTATGCCACTACTTAGGTGGTCATGCATGTTCCTTGTGTGTATCCCCTCCCCCCTGTGGTATAGTAACCTGTAGGAGAGTGTAACTACTATGTTAGGTAATCTTTGTAATTTATTTGGCTACGGTATTCGATTAAGTGCTTTCATTTTAAACTAATGTGTTCCCTACTTGGTCTAGTAAAAACTATAGTATTATGGATTTGTGAACTATGATTTTGATCTGATGGTGACCCACAAATTGTTTTAAGCCTGGTTGGATTTTTGTGGACCCCTGTGCTATACCTACACTAACCTTTTTTTACATGGCTGATGTGTGGATCGCGTGCGTGCATGTGTGTGTGTAAGGACTTCATTTAAATATCAGCAAAAACCTTATATGAGCCCTGTTTGAGGGCATCCTGACAACTAGGTAGTTCAGCTGGCTCTTGAGTCCATGGACCTGAGTTCAAATTTTGTTTCTGATGCTCCCTTAGCTATATGTATGGCACTAGGCAAATTCTTTAATCTCTCAGCCTCTGTTTCCTTATCTGTAAAATGGTGATAATGATAGTACCTATAGCACAGGTTGATGAGAGGAGTAAAGGAGAGGAGTATGTGTATATATAAAGTGCTTTGCAAACTTTAAAACACTATAGAAATACCTATTATTATTATTAATTACTATTATTATTTACAGCATGCACGGAAAGATCTTCCTGCCTGAAAGGCTATCATGGCAATGGAGTTATACTTTTTCCTTTAGGTTTGTTCTCCAAGAATCTACTAGTCATGTGCAAATTTTCCAGGGAACTGTTTTATCTTAAATAACCATAAACTATCATCTTATTGGGATTACAAACACAATCTGCCTAATGGGGTTCCATGAGAAATAATAGCAGTTCCTATTTCTAGAGCATTTTACCATTTACAAAGTGTTTTTCTCACACCTCTGTGAGAGATAGGTAGTGTGTAATTTAAATTTCTAAATGTAGGTTCTAATCTGTCCCCCCAGTTTTGGGGGGAAGCTGACTAAAATCACTGATAAACAAGTTTAGGTTTTTAAGGGTTTATTGAAAGATAGTAAAAGAAAGAGAAAGATTGAGAACAGAATTCCTATAATCTGGCGATCTTAATTTTCCTAACTCCCCTATGAAGTCCTCTGCCACCACTGAGATGTCTCACAGTATAAAGAGAGCGAGCTCCCTGCACAGGCTCAGCTTCCTCCTTTCTGTCCTCTCCCACAAATGGGAGGTTCTTCAAGCTGATTGGTTGACTGGGCCAGAAGGTGGTCAAAGTTCAAAGTGTCTTAAGTACTCTTAAGTACCAGCCAGATGTGCTTACAACAGTAAGTCCCTTATCTAATTCAATCAGTTTAAATCTCCAGGTGGGTCCCTGAGTATCTGCTAAATCCATTATTTTAACACAGTAGCACTGATGTTATCATGCTATAATATATAATGTTGTAATGATGATGTTGTTATTATCTTCATTTTGTAGATGAGGAAACTGAGGCTCAGTGTGATGAGATTGCTCATGGTCAAACAGCTATTAAGTGGCAGAGGTATCCTGATCCCAAGTCCAGTATTTCCATTGCACTACTTTGCTTCTTGTGAAAACTTTGAGAGGGACTGCACCTGTGAATTCATTGGTATAGAGAGCTCCCAGCTGATTAAGGTCCCTCCACCAATGAAGATCAGCACCTTCTCTTCAACTGATGGTGTAAGAAAGTTGCCTGGGGTACTGAATGGATAAGTAATTTGCCTGTGGTCACAGAGCCAATGTCAGAGGCAGGATTTGAACACAGATCTTTGTGGCTTCAAGGATAATTCTTTATCCTGTTAAGGGCTAAAATTCTAGCTAGTCTGTCTAAAATATCTAATGAGTGGTCACCAATAAATTATAAGCTTTAGCAAGAGTTAGACTTTTAAGCATTTATTAAGGAGAATAAGAATTTGGTAAAGAGAGAGAAAGGCCTAGATTCTTATCTATTAAAGGGAGAGCACATTTCTAGCTCCGCTCTCCACCAGAGTCCAAAGGCAAGAGAATCAGACCAAGCGCCAGTCTCTTCCTTCCTCCTCCCACTAGCCCGAGTCACTTCCTGACACCAAAGAAAAGACTCCTGGTCTTGCCCTCAAAGACCTTCGCTTCATGGGCAGAACTCTTCTACAGTAAGTCTCCAGCAGGTGGAGTCATTCCAATCGTTACAATCCACAGTGCCATGCTGTGTCTTTTGTGTGGGTACAAAACAATATTACATGGAGAAGGTACTTTCACAGGAACAATAATATAAAGGCTCATTTGTCTCACTGACATCACTACATGGTTTCATAGCTTCATTGAGGAGCTTGCTTATAATGTATTAATCATGATGTTCTGGGTTGGGCTTGACACAGGTCACTTTTCTGGTAATTTAGGTTTGATATGGGAACAATACTGAGACATTCATAGGTCATCCAGCAGTTAATAAAAGGACATTTACTTAGTCATAGCAGGAGAAGGAAAGATATTGAAAATTCCTTGATTTCTTTCAATTGTCCATCTCAGTAGAACAGGCAAATATCTGAGAACTCTACCCCTAAGCCCCCTCTCCAGCTCTTTTTGGCTGCTTTGTACTCAGGCACTGAGGAAGTGATGTTAATAGTCTGAGCCCTTAGTTCCTTGAGCCAACTAAGTCTTGGGGAATGTTTAAATACCTTATCCTGCAAGGGTGGGAAGGGATTAAACTATTGCTCTTACTACCCTCCACCCCTTGGTGGTAAGGTCCTTAAAGTTTTCTAAAGGACCTTCTTCTACTTAAAATGATTTTAGAATTGTTCTTGGTCAACCTTGACCTCCAGTACTCAAGAAGCCAGATATAGGGAGCTCTAAAGGAGAAAGAGAAAACTAAAACAGAAAGTAAATCTGGGAGCATCCCCAGAAGGACCAAATCTCAGGTTTAAATGATTAGAACCATGTGATGGATCCATGGGTGAGGACAAACCTTTGCGTTCCACAGTGGGTTTCTCAGTGTAAAAATATGACCATAAGTAGGAACAGCACCAAGAGCCTCAGTGTTAAAGCAAAGTTGATGACACATCCTGCAGTCTCTGATTCTCATCACAGGCCATGGCAAATTGCCTTGTATTGCCATCCATTTAGTGTTCCCTGACCCAGCATCCAGGATCTCCCCCCTGCCTAAGAGAAAACCCCATGAAGAAAAAAGGTAGAATAAAAAAATCATCTTTGCTCTATGAGAGGCCTCTGAGGGACTGTCCCCCTTCTTCTGTGGGGACTGGTTGGACTCTTTCACTTTCCCTTGTTGCCATAAAGCGAGCCCTACTCCCAACAATGTCACCTGTGGTCCTCCAACTGCTGGGGAGGATCTATACAATGAGTGATCATTGGGTACTCTCCTGTTAGCAATGTGGAGGGGACAGTTTTACAGTAATTAATGGACAACAATGGGTCTGCTTTTTGCCACTTCGTGTGCAAGTGCCTACTCTTTTGCATTGGACTGTCCTGGCTACTGGGAGCAGATCTGCTGTTCGATCTGCTGATCCATGGGAGCCAGCATCTCTTTCTGATACCTATTGCTGATCTGCCAGCATCATCTTCTACCTCCATCTTTCCCTCTGTTCTCCAGGCAGGACACCTGTCACTACAGATCTGACCTTTTCAACCTCCTAATCAATAAACATCAGTGTCTCCTTATCAGCTTTAGGATCAAATATAAAATCCTCAGCTTGGTTTAATCCATTATAACTTGACCATCTCCTATCTTTTCTTTTCTTTTCTTTTTTTTTTTTTTTGGTGGGGCAATGAGGGTTAAGTGACTTGACCAGGGTCACATAGCTAGTAAGTGTCAAGTGTCTGAGGCTGGATTTGAACTCAGGTCCTCCTGAATCCAAGGTCAATGCTTTATCCACTGTGCCACCTAGCTGCTCCCCAAACTCCAAGAATTTCCACTGCTGTCCCCCATGTCAAGAACCCTTTCTCTTCTCATCTCTACTTCCTAGCCTTTCTGACTTCCTTCAAGTCCTTCCTTGGCAGGGAGCCTAACCTAGGCCTGTTGATTTTATCTTCTTAACATCTCTTGTTTATGTCCCTTCCTCCTGCTACCACCCTGGTACAGGCCCTCATTCCTGGAATATTGCTGTGACTTGCTGGTTGATCTCCCAAGCCCAGAGCATAGGCTTTCAAAGTGATCTTCCTAAAGTGCAGATCTGACCAAGTCACACCTTCCAGCTCCCCCCATAAACTCCAGTTACTCCCTATTACCTCCAATATCAAAAATAAAATATTCAATTTGATGTTTAAAAACCTTCGTAACCTGCCCTACCCTTAGTCTTCTTAAGATTTTTTTTGTGGGGCAATTGGGGTTAAGTGACTTGCCCAGGGTCACACAGCCAGCTAGTAAGTGCCAAGTGTCTGAGGCAGAATTTGAACTCAGGTCCTCCTGAATCCAGGGCTGGTGCTTTATCTACCGTACCACCTAGCTGCCCCCCACCCTTAGTCTTCTTATACCTCACCCTCCACCACCTCCTCTGCCCCCAAATACTTTTTTTTGGTTTTGTTTGTTTGTTTGTTTGTTTTGCCAGGCAATGGGGGTTAAGTGACTTGCCCAGGGTCACACAGCTAGTAAATGTCAAGTGTCTGAGGCCGGATTTGAACTCAGGTACTCCTGAATCCAGGGCTGGTGCTTTATCCACTTTGCCACCTAGCTGCCCCCCCCAAATACTTTTATTCAGTGACACCAGCCTCATTGCATAGGACGCTACATCTGCCAACTCCAGTGATTTTCATTGGCTGTTGTCCTCCATGCCTGCAAATGTTCCCCTTCATCTTTGTTTCATGCCTTCCCTGGTTTCCTTTTAAGTTTCAGCTAAAATCCCATCTTCTACAGGAAGCCTTTCCCCATTCCTTTTAATTCTAGAGTCTTCTCTCTGTTGATTATTTCTAGTCAATCCTGTATGTAGTTTGTTTGTACAGTGATTTGCATGTTATCTATCCCCATTAGACTATGATCTCATTGTGATCGGGGACCATCTTTACCCTTCTTTGTATACCCAGTGCTTAGCACAGCATCTGGCTCAAAGAAGGAGCTTAATAATGTTTATTGACTGATTGACCCAGACCTTCTTAATCTTAGCTCTTTCCTTCTGAGACTATGCCTAATTTATTCTGTTTATATTTTGTTTGTACATAGCTGTCTACATGCTGTTTCCACCATTAGACTGAAAGGGGCTTGAAAGCAAACTGTTTTTTTATCTCTAGTGCCTGGAATATTCGTTGTTCACTCATTTCAGTTCTGTATAACTCTTTGTGACTCCATTTTGGGGTTTTCTTGGCAGAGATACTGGAGTGGTTTGCCATTTCCTTCTCCAGCAAAAAGGATTAAGTGATTTGCCAAGGGTCACATAGCTAGGAAGTGTGTAAGGCCAGATTTGAAAGCAGGTTAGATGAGTCTTCCTGACTCCAGTCCCAACACTATCTGCTGTATTACCTAGCTACCCACCAGGATATATAGTAGGTGCTGGGATAGTTTTGCTGTAGGCCTGAATACTATGCACTGACACTGCTGAGGCCTGATTCTGTTCCACTACTGCAAACTTGACTCTACCCCTTATCAAGAAGGTTCCTGGGAGCATGTGCTGTCAGTGGCCTCCTGTGTTTGGCAAGAGGGCAGTGGGTGATGCACCTTCTGGGGCCTGACTATGCCCTCCTATGTCAAGGAAAAGACATGAAACAACACAAAAAGCAACCAAGTCCTAGACTACTCAAGGCTAGTGCTCTATTTCTCTTGTGTAAGTAGTAGAGGGGAAGGAAATAAGCAATTATACAGAACTTATGATGTGCTGTTCCCTGTGCTAAGCAAAACAAAACAAAACAAAAACAAAAAAAATGTTTTTATAGACATTATCTTTTTTGATTCTCACAGTAACCAGGTAAGGCAAGTGCACCTCTTTTTACAGTTGAGGAAACACGTATACAGCTGTTAGTATCTAAGGCAGGATTTGAATTTAGGTCTTCCTGACTCTAGGCTGGCACTCAATCTACTGCATCACTAGTTGCTTCTGTTTGAGTTGAAGGAATTACTCCTGGGGCCTACTAAGTTCTGTGTTCATCAGGATCCCCTCACTGGAAACTCCATAGAGAGAGAAATATAATTCACAGTCCACAATTCGCAGTCTAGGGGTGATAATGGAAAAATTTTAAACCGATGCCATAGTTGTGCTTGGCATCAGCTAATTAAATAGGATGCAATTGGCACATTGTTTATATCTCCGATTCCAGAAATGTTTCTGTGCTCCTGGGGAGAATTTCCTGTGGGGCAAGCCTTTGAGGGTTTGTACTTTCCTATTCAGTGTGACCCCTCAAAGGCTTGCACTCAAGTCTCTTGACAAAATCCATGGGGCAAAATTATAGTTGGTCTTTCAAATTCCAAATAAAAAAAAACAAACAAAAGTCAAGCAAAACTCAAACAATTTTGCAGGGTAGCCATTACACGATCCAAAAATTCCAGGGATTTGTCTTGGTTTCTATTCTGTTACTGTTGAGGTTCCTCATGTCTTCCCTCAAGGGCTGGCTATGTCCATGTAAGATTTTAGGACTGAGAACTGCAGACTCGGCTGCACTGATACTTCCCAAAAGACATTCAAAGTCAACTAGTTTACACAAATATGAAGCCCTTAATTCTGGAAGGGATTAAAAAAAATTTTTTTAGGCAGCCTTCATCAGACAATTGGATGGTAAATGACTATTAGTGATATCAGTTTTTAGACTCAGGAAGGGCTGACACAGCTTGTTTTTCAGAATTTGCCCTTTTCTTTTTTTTTTTTTTGGTAGGGCAATGGGGGTTAAGTGACTTGCCCAGGGTCACAAAGCTAGTAAGTGTCAAGTGTCTGAGGCCGGATTTGAACCCGGGTACTCCTGAATCTAAGGCTGGTGCTCTATCCACTGCGCCACCTAGCTGCCCCTGCCCTTTTCTTATAAGGGAAAAATATCTTTCTCCATCTCTCAAAATGTTCTCTCCCTTGGATTAGACTTAATTTATCAGGCTTGAATGCCTAACAAAGTTGGAGGGCCTAAAACACAGTTTACCACAATTATCTTAATGATAGCTCTCAAGGACACAGAATAATTATATTCTCTTCTTGCTGAATGGCCACAGGAAGCCTTTTTTCTAATCTCCCAGGAGTGGAGGATACCTTGCAGAAGGAACCATCATTTTTAGAGGCGTCACCAAGAGCACCACCTGAAGCATGAAGATCAATCTAGGCTCCCCTTCATCTGCACTGCCCATCTCCCATGTCAATGAGCTCATTATGTTCTGGTCCAGCCAAGTCAGACCAGTCCCCTGGTAATTTAGGATATCGGAACAAAATGAAACATTCATAAGTACTTAAACAGTTAACAAAAGGAGATATATTTAGCCATAGGAGGAGAAGGATACTTAACAGGGATAGGCATTTGAGAATCCCTTGAGTTCATTCTGCTGAGTTCCCACCAAATATATGAAGATCCCCACCCCCCCCCCCAGTTCCCTAGATCTTCTCAGTTGCTTTTGTTCTCAGGTGATGAGGAAGTGACACCAATCATCAGAGCCCTTAGTCACCTTGGTCACCTGAGCCAACCAAATCTTTTCTTTTTGTTGTTTTGTTGTTTTTGTTTGTTTGTCTTTGTGAGGCAATTGGGGTTAAGTGACTTGCCCAGGGTCACACAGCTAGTAAGTGTTAAGTGTCTAAGGCCAGATTTGAACTCAGGTCCTCCTGACTCCAGGGCCGGTTCTCTATCCACTGGGCCACCTAGCTGTCCCAAGAGCCAACCAAATCTTAAGGAATGTTCAATACCTTTTAAGGAAAAAAAATCCAGCCCAACCTACATGGGGGTTGAGAGTTAGGGGGGATTAAGATATTGCTTCTGCCACTGATGTTATTTGAAATAACGTTGGCCTGGAAATCTGATGCATAGTATGTTTGTAATGAAGAGCAAAATCGGACCATGGAGAATTGTGAAGGTCAAATTTGTGGTTGAGTATTGGGTAGGAAGGTCAGGTGCCAAAGACAGACTTCACCTTCTTTTATTCATGGTACAGTGGATAGAGCAGACCTGAGTTCAGAACCAGCCTAAAACACTTCTTAGCTGTGTGACCCTGGGCAAGTCACTTAACCTCTGTCTGCCTCAATTTTCTCAGCAGAAAAATGAGGATACAATAACAGTACCTCCCTCTCAGGGCTGCTGTGAGGATCAACTGAGATTATATTTGTAAGGTACAATGCCTGGCACTTAGTTACTTAATAAATGCTTCTCTTTCCTTCCTAAACCATTATTAGAGAATTCCATTAAAACCAGAGCTCAAATCCTTATTAGCTCTGTGACTATAGGCAGAATTTCCTCATCTATAAAAAGAGAATAGGGGCAGCTAGGTGGCGCAGTGGATAGAGCACCGGCCCTGGAGTCAGGAGTACCTGAGTTCAAATGCGGCCTCAGACACTTAACACTTAACTAGCTGTGTGACCCTGGGCAAGTCACTTAACCCCAATTGCCTCACTAAAAAAAAAAAAGAGAATAATAATACTCACACTACCTAGTCTATGGGGATATTGTGAGGAAAATTTTACAAACCTTAAAATCACCATATATGTAAGTTAATATGATTTTTTCCCTCAAACCTAAATGCTTCTTTAGAGTTTGGATAAAATAGAAGGGGTGTCCCAAAAGTCTTTGTGTTTGTGATAACCTGTAGAATTGTAAATAGGATCTTAAGGTTTTTTTTTTTTAATTAAAAAGGAAATGAATATTGAGCTGCTATCTAGGCTTAATCTGACTGTTCTGTTAGATTAAACAAAGGTGGGGCATTTTCTGGCATTATTTGTGTTTTTCCTCTTGCTGTTATTGCCTTGGTTGCTAACATATTTCCTACCTACTCCTTTCCCTAGTCCCTGTGCCACTGGAACATTTGCTTTCATTGTCTCCTTGCTGAGCTGTTGTGTTACCTCATAAGGAGGCAATTGTTGAGTTTCTTCCTCAGCTGTGGGTTTGGCAGCAGACCGGACTTTCCATCAAAATAAAATCTAACCGCCCAGGCTGCAGCCAGCCAGGGAAGGAGCAAACACATTGGAATAATGGCACAGTGGTCTAGGAATACTCTACACATTTAAGAGAGATGATTCAACTAGTTAGATCTTCCATGAACTAGAGAAATTGTAACATTCCAAATGAAACATCTTGGATTTGAAGGGAAATCCTTTTATTTCAAAAGCTATTCCTTTGTAAAAATCACAGGCATTTGCAGATATAGTTTTATCACTTTGCTTTTCTACTGTGCTCAGCCCTTATACAACCTTGTTGCCTGAGATGCTATCTGCATAAGCCATTTATATCCACATTTAATTCAAATGAACAAAAATGTATTAAATGGCCACTATGGGCAGGGCATTAATTGTATTAGTTGCCAGGAATATATACAGGTAAAAAATAACACAATTACTGACCCCATTGAGTTCCCAAAGTAGTAGGGGAGATAAGGATAGGAATGAACCTATAATTTCCTTGATACAGGGAACTCTCTAGATAAGACAACAGATCGGTACCCATCCTCTCTGCTGATTTTATGGTCATGGAGAGTTGCATTGAGAAATTGTGATTAGGATCACGAACCACTATGTGTCAGAACCAAAATTTGAACTCACACCCTTGTAGTTTGGAGCTTATTTCTATTCACTATGTCATGCTTTCTCTTAGGGGAGATAAGATATATGTATGTATGTATGTATATGTACATACATATATACAAATGATTATACAATAAATTCAGTAATAAGTACATGTATCTGCATTTCTGTTAATGTAATAAAGCAGGAATCAGAAAAATAGCAATTTAAATACTGCCTCAGTTACTTACTGTGTGACAATGGGCAAATAAATCACAACCTTTTGACCTAGTTTCTTCATCTTAAAATGGGAATAATAATAGCACTTGCCTCTCATAGGGCAGCTGTGAGGATCAGAAAAGAAAATATACATTTTATAAACCCAAGAATTCTGTGTAAATGCTAATTATTAATAACTGTCCACAGGATTCATTTAAAGGCCCCAATCCACAGTTAGCCATAGAATTGGAATGGACCTCAAATATCATCTGGTTCAAATGAAGAAACTGAGGCCCAGAGAGTTGAATGACCTCCCAAGTGGTAAAAACAATTTTAACCTAGATTTTCCACCTCTAGGTGCAGGAATCTTTCTACTGCACCAGGCTTTGCAAATCCATTCAAATTAATTTTTAATTTTATTTTTTGCATTATCCTTAGCTACAAAATCTATGTGATTTGGTGGCATGTCTCTTTGGATTATCTTCATACACTCAGGCTTCTCTTCATTTTCCTGAATATTTCCAAAGCAGAGAAATTGATTCTTGCATATTTAAATCCTGTATAAGTTAAAGACTTTCTTTCTGTGAGAAAAAGACAGGGTTCATCCCTAAAGTGAATTTTAAAAAATGAATAATGAAAATAGGAGATTTGGTATGGCAGAGGGCTTCTCACCTTGGTAGACTCAGTAACTTGGATTCTCTTCTAGAAGCCTGGAAAATGGGCGTGGGAAGGGGGAGGAAAGCATACTCCATTCCTCTATCCTGCCCATCCCTATTCCCATTCCCATCCCTTTCACCACCTCCAACTCCTAGACAAATTGCATATAAATGAAATCAGATTAAGGTTAACCTAGGAAGAGGGTAGCCTTGAACCAAGAAAAGAGTCACAAAGTGTAACACCTAGCCAAGGAAGAAGGGGGTGGGAAAGCACTTGTCTCACTGATTTGTCTTGGTGAGGATTGCAGCTATTTGTGTTTTTTTTTTTTTTAGATGAAGGGATTGTATAGCCTAACCCAGCTGGAAGGGCCACTATTGCACCTGGAGGGGCAGAGAAAAAGTGTGTGGCTCATTTAGGAAGGGACCATGGACATCAATAATTACCCTGATTTGCCCATGAAAATATTTCTAGGTTTATGTTTCCATTTTTTGTTTTTTCTTTGTTTTTGAAGAGAGGAAGAGCTTTTCAATGGGAAAATCAAGAGTTATTCATCTTAATTTGTTCATCCTGCAGACACTCCAATATCCTTGTAGACACCTCAGTATCCTTGGTTTCTTTTTGCTCATTAGCTCCAACAGCAATGCTGCAATGAACAGGGAAACGATCCTCTTTTTAAAAGCTTCATTTTTAAATCTGGAGAAAATGAGGAAGGAATGAAATAATTGGCTCAAAAATAAAGTATAATCATGCCTTTCTGTCCAAGGGCTGAGAACCAAATTGGAACTCCCCCCCCCCCCCCCCCCCACGGCTTGGACTTCTTAACTTCAAGGTCACACTGCCACCTACTGGCCAATAGAGTAGAGAAAAATGGTTTTTCCTTGTCTATTGTGGTACCTCCAACTAAAAATATTTTCCACCAGTGCCTGAAGGGGATGGAAGTTGTCCTGGGTTCTCAAAGGTTGAGTAAGTAGAGTCCAATGTTTGGCAGATCCCAAGATGGAAAGGCTCCAAATATGGGCCCCATGATGGAATAAATATGTTTCCTGAGGACCACAGTAGTTATGACTATAGGATATTTCTGCCACAGTAGCTATTGGAAATCATGGGTTATGTTGGAGGGATTATGATCTGAAAAAGGGAGGGGTTCTTGTCTCTTAGAATACTCTAGTTTTGTTAAAGGCTCAGTTCAGGTACCACATGGGACCTTTCTTGATTCCTTCAGCCAATTGCATCACTGCTCTCTCCCCCTTTATGTTTGTTGTTATTTGTTGTTCAGTCATTTCAGTCATGTCCGACTCTTCCATTTGGGGTTTTCTTGGCAAATATACTTCTCTAGTTTATTTTACATATGAGGAAACTGAGGCAAAGGGGGTTAAGTGACTTGTCCAGGGTATCTAAGGCCAGATCTGAATGGAGGTCTGTGGAAATTTATTTTGATTTGGGGACCCTACCTTTAGGCTGAGATTGGAAAGCCTTAGGCCCTCAGGGTCTCTCTCCCTCCTCCTCAGCTTCAGCTAAGCAGAAAAAGCCCTGTGGGCTATACAAGACGCCAGGTCAGACAGCTGGGGGGGAAGAAAGCCCCCCAGCTCCCTCCGACCTGAGCAGAGCTATCGGAAAGATCCCGGATAGCCTGTGCTGAGGCACATGAAACTTAGAGCGCACCCCCCCTCCCCACCAGCCGCAGCCCTGGTTAGCGGATTAGCTTGGTCTGTGGGGGCGAAGGAAGCCCCGAGATTTGAGTGGAGAGAAGAAAAGGTATATATAGACCTGGGAGTGAGACTAGGAGGGAAGGCTGACTAGAGCAAGGAGGGACTAAATAGAGAGACAAGATTAAGGAAAGGGGCTGACTAGAGGAGGACGGACTAGAAAGACTAGAGGGGAGCGGACAAGGATGGAGGGGAGCGGACAAGGACGGAGGAGAGCTCTGTTTGGAAAAGGAGCCGGGTCTGACAAGGTTACAGGCCTTAATACAAACCAGGGAAAGTGTAACGTGCCCTGAGGCCGGAGGCTGCTAAGGCCCTTATTGTATTCAAGAAGTGGTGCGAAAGAGACGCAGTGGAAAGAGATCACAGGAAAGCAGTCAGGTTGCACACTTTATTTCCCTGTATTCCTAATTTTAAATAGAATCTCATAAATAAACTCTGCTTTGATTATTTAGTTAAGAGCCTTCTTAATCTTTAGTCTATCAGTTTGGGAGCAGTGTGGTGGAACTTTATAAACGGCCCATATTAGGGGGCAGCTAGATGGCGCAGTGGTAAAGCACCGGCCCTGGATTCAGGAGTACCTGAGTTCAAATCCAGTCTCAGACACTTGACACTTACTAGCTGTGTGACCCTGGGCAAGTCACTTAACCCTCATTGCCCTGCAAAAACCAACAAAACAAAAACAAAACAAAATAAACGGCCCATATTAAATTAATGAAGTCAGATAGCCAAATAGTCAAAAGTCCCCAGATTAGTCCTCCAGTCAGATTAGCCCCCCAAATTAAGTTAGTCATTCAAAAATATTCTAACATTTTAATGGTGACCACGAAGGGACTTACAGCCCAATTATAATTTTTCTAAATTTATCATTTTTCATATCATAATTTTTCATAAATCCAATTATATTATAATTTTTCCAGGTTAGTTATAGTTATGAATTAATTTTTGTACAGGTCTTTCTGACTCTTCCCGAGGCCTGGCACTCTATCCACTGTGTCATCTAGCTACCCCTCATATCCCCTTGTATCTATTTTGTGTCTACTTACCTACCTACCTACCTATCTATCTACCTACCTGCCCACCCACCCAACTACTTACCTACCTACATACATGAGGCAGCTAGGTGGTCCAGATAGAGCATTGGCCTAAAGCGGGAAGGACCTGAGTTCAAATCTCACTTCAGATACTTATTAGCTGTGTGACCCTGGGCAAGTCACTTAACCCACATTTCCTTAAACATCCATGGCCATCTCCAGTTGTCAGGATATATGTCTTGCCACTGGACTCAGATGACTCTGGAGGAGAGAATGAGGTTGGTGACTTTGCACAGCTGTCCTTCACTTAAATCCAATTCATTGCAAATCACAACATCACTCTGATGTCATGTTCCTCTTTGAGAATGAAGGACAAACAACATACATACATAAATATATATGTATGCATGCTGTCTTCCCCAGCTAAACATGATGGTAGGGATTGTTTTCATTTTTGTCTTTGTACTTTTGTCTGTTGGTTTTGCCAGTGAGGAAACTGAGGTTCAAAGTGTGGGTCACACAGCCATTTCATTGTACATCCAGAATTTGACCCCATGTTCTACTCCATTGTTCTTTCTTCTACACTAATGGTGTTTCATATGATGCATCAAAATTGCATGATAGTACATAGTGGTTCAATTTTTAGGAAAGGAAAAAGAGGATCTCAGTAACCAAGATTTTTTCCTATATATTTTATCGATAAAAGTTAGCTTGGTATGACTCTGGGCATGTCATTTACCTTTTCAGGAAGCCAGAATCTAAGATTACAAGCAGCAGAGCAGGTTCTATCTGAATTTGTAGGCATTTCCTTGCTAAGAGTCCCCTATACCCATGAAACCACAGGTCCAGATTTACCCCTCTGTGCCAGAAAAAAAAGTTAGCATGGATGATAGAATTTAATAAAACATTTTGTAGGCAATCATGCAAAAGGAATCAGGCTCTGGTGTTTGGTTGTGCCAAGTTAATTTACCTAATATATGTTCTATTGGATCAATAGGGCTCATCATCCTTCTTGGCAGCTCTGCAACTCTCAAAAGGCCTTGTGGAAGATAATGATTGGAAGAATCACATTGTGGTCTTTTAATAGGCAACTGGCATCACAGGGAGTTCCTGACTTATGAACACTTGACTTATAAATGTCCCTTATGCATGACTGCACCAGCTGGAGAGGCTGCCGGCACTCCCTTAGTTTCTCCTTTCACCACCTATTGGATTATCTCTTCTCAATGATTAATCTTCTCTCCACTATTTCCCCCCAAGCTTTCACCAACCTATGAGTGCTCCCATTGGTATTAAAGATCAGAAACCTGGATTGGCTGTTTCTACTGACTGCCTGACACTTGGACCCTCTTCCCACTCACAACCCAGAGCCACACCCCCCTGGGAGCCTGCTCTACTTATAGGGGCTGATGCCAGAGGGGTCTTCCCAAGACTTCACTAATTGGAGCCCCCTTGTGTAATCCACTAGAGTTATAAAATGGAGTAAATAGATTTCTGTGAGCTGGTTTTAGGAACCCAACTACCATTTATAATGCAGTTTCTATAGGAAAATAGGTTCTGAGTTGCAAGCAACAGATTTATAAATGGACTTCTAGAACACAAAATGATTTTAGTTTGGAGACTCCCTGTAGTAAGAGAAATTCTGTTGTTCATTCATTCACTCACACATTCATATCTCATCCATCACAGACAACTTGCCATCTGTTCTGCCACTGCCCTTGCCTTTTCCATCAGCATCTCTCAGACCAGATCAAAAGACCATGTCCCACTCCCTGAGGGACTTAATCCACTTAGTTTTGGAACTCTTGCTCTAGGACTGAATTCACTGTCTAAGCTGTTCTGATTGGTGAATTAGTGAGTATTCATTAATTTTTTATTCATTCATTCATTCATTCAATAAACAGCTGACTACTGGCAAAGAATTCCTTTAGGGGAGGCCCCTGGGGGATGTAGTCCAGTCAAAAAAGTGTATCTTTTGAGTTGGGTTATATTCCTTTCCTTGGTCTACAGGTCAGTCAATAGTCAACAAGTATTTAGAAAGCACTTAGTATGTGAGAGGCACTGTGCTGAGTGGATCCAAAGAAAGTAAAAAATAAAATCCTTGCCTTTAAGGGATTCACATTCTAATGAAGAGACAACCTGCAAACAACCAGGGACAAACAAGGTAAATTCAAGGTAATCTTGTAAATCCTTCTTCCTTGGAACAAGTCACCTGAGAAGCATGATTTAGGTAGGCTTTCAATATTCAGAAATGCATATTTCATATTAGTATAGTGCCTAGCATACAGTAAATACTTAATAAATGTCTAGTGATCGATCAGTTAAGAATTGATCAATGATTGATCATAGTAATGTACTTATTTTTAATTTTACTTATTGTATTTTTACATAATAATGTACTTATTTTAATGTACTTCAGCTAATAATTCTTATTACTATGTTAGTCCAGTACAGAGAATTATATTACCTCTTCAAACACAGAATAAAAATAAATAGATTAAATATAGAGTCAAGCTGAGTCTGGTGAAAACTAGTGGGGGAGGCACAATTTTGACAACTCTGATTGGCAATCCTCATCCTCATTTAGCCAGAAAGTTCCACCTCCAAATTCTGGCTCTGGCTGTGGTTTATTTATAGAATCTTAACAGAATTGCCACGTCCTACTAGAAATTCTGAATCTTTTTTTTACTTTAAGATAAAAATATGTTTATGCTAAGATTGGTCAGCACGAAAAAGTTAGTTTTAGGAGATATTTCCTTAGAATAGGAAGATCTTACTGGAGGGGGAGCTTAAGGGACTGTGGATAGATTTCAATGGTTTTGTGAACTTGAATGAAGAAAAGATTAAAACTTTATTTTTATTTAAACTTAAACTGAAATTTAGTATTTCCTTCCAAATATAAATTTTTAGAAAATTCTGAGAAGGGGTCTATAGGCTTCACTACACTGCCAAAGGGGCTTGTGACACAAAAATGTTAAGAATACTTACTTTGGTTCTTCAATAGGTATTTATTTAAAAGTGAGTCATTATTTAAATGTGTTTTATAGTAAGTCCTGTTTGGATGGTTTCTCCATTCTTTGGTGTTATGCTGATAATTTACTATAGGGGGAGCCCCAGGGCCTCTATCTAACACACAGGGGTGCCTGCGATGCCTGTGGCTATTAGTTCATGGTCAGCCTCATCAATGACATTCCTTGTCCTGCTCTGACTGAGGTCAGCTCTCTAGCCTCCACCCATAGGAAGAAATGGACAGTCTTCACCAAGGAACTGTGCCCTCTGGGAAAATGCTGGGACAAGACTCAACTCTCTGGAACTCCAAATTGAGTTTAGCAGGTCTGCAGAGACCACAGTGATTCACACAAATGAATAGGGGTACATGGACTCCTAACACTATGAGTGTGTATATGTGTGGCTCACCTAGTCCTATGAGCCTTTCTGCATAGAGTCTGATAGCCAACTACATGTGGGGCAAAGATAGCTTCTTTTTTGAGTGATTGTGGTTCCCTTCTTTTCGTTCTTCCTAGCCATACTAGAAACAAGAATTGGGAGGGGGATGAAAATGCAGTGGCAACAGCTGTATTTTCTTAACACCATTAGTCAATGATAGGCTGACAACAACTTCACTTTTACGAAATATTTTCTATTGCCATATTGTAAAACCAAAGACACTTGAAACAATTTTATAGTATACTTTTCCTTTTTCAGAGAACTCAAGAAAGTATTCCCTACCACCTAGCAGAGTGTTTTGCATATAACAGTAGCTTAATAAATTGTTGGAATAAGACTTCATAGAGACAGTTCCATAGGAACAATGCTATAAATGGAATGGTAAGCAGACTGATTGATGCTCAGGGGAGTTCAGGTCACTGACCTCTACAATTTGCATCTGGAGTGAACAAATATTTCAGCAAGGATTCTCAAAGTGGATTTGACTAGAATGTATTAATTAAGTACTAGTATATAATACTACTATGGAGCAGCAGTAATCTGGGATCACAGAGGGCATTAATATATCCTGATTTAAATAAAAATTTTAAAATTTTGGATTTGCAGTTTTTTAAAAAAGTAAGTTGGGGTAAAAATTCTTAAAATGATCTATCTGTATCTTTGGTGATTCTATTAAATATCAAGCTTGTCTATTGTGTTTAAAAGATGATTTGATTGGTAAAAATTCAGGATACCCATTCCTATGTGCTAACATATCTATCTAAACTGAGGTAACTTGTAGTGTTTATTATAACATATGTCTGTGCTCCTCTGGACATAAGTGTCTTAAGCAGCAAGCCCAAAAAGAGGTTAGCTTTTGTGTTACATTCTAGTTGTGTGTGTGTGTGTGTGTGTGTGTGTGTGTATGTATGTATGAGATGGACCCCTTTGGAATGTTGCTAAATGTATAAAATAAAATACATAGGATTACATAGAATATTAATTATATTGAATTATAGTTATACATTTTTTAAAACATTCACATACCCCAGGTTCAGAACTTTGCTTTAGAGGGTAAGACTCCATTGTCATATTAGCAGTGATTTGTGAATCTATTTTATAATACATAGGCCTGTGGATAGAGTTATAGGGAGAATGTGAGGGAAAGAACACTGTCTTTCAAGACAGAAGACTGAAGTATTTTTATTTTCACCAGCTGTATTTTTTTTTTAAAGTGATCTATTGCAAGACTACTTACCAGTCTTAGATAAAGCTCCCAAGATATGGTGACACTAAACTGATAGTGAACAGATCCCTTTTCCTTTCTGCTCTTTAAATTCTTTGTTTAAGTTTAACCTTGGATAGTAGTTTAAAAGAAAAGGACAGTTCTTTCAGTTAAGGTGGAAGGCTAGGGAAGACTTTAATGTATTTATAGAGAGGAAAAGCAACCATTATCGGGGTGTGATGTGATGGCTGCAGGAATTAGGATCTTAAGAAGTTCAGGGGTGGGGGTGGTGGGGGTGGGGTGAGTAATAAAGGACAAAAGTGGGCAGCTGGGTGGCGCAGTGGATAAAGCACCAGCCCTGGATTCAGGAGGACCTGAGTTCAAATTCAGTCTCAGACACTTGACACTTACTAGCTGTGTGATCCTGGGCAAGTCACTTAACCCCCATTGTCCCACAGACAAAACAAAACAAAACAGTGTATGTTACTCTTGGAATAGAAGAGGGTCACCAATAAGGTATGAAGGAAAGGGGGAGAGAATTAATAAAGATGTGGAGAGGTTTTATTATTATAATCATTAAAAAAATCTCACACTTATAAGGAACTTAGGCAAATTATGTGTAAAATGGTGATGCACAGGTTCTATTTGGAGAGGCAAATAAAATAATTATTAGTATTGATTTTATTGTGAATCCAAAGGCAGCAAAAACATGATTTCATGGGAAAGTTGCTGGCCACATGATGAAGACTTGCAAAAAGACTACAGTGAAGATAAATACAGTTTTTAAAACTGCAGTAGTTACAGAGGATGAAGTAGAGAAATTCTAAGAATTCACTGAGACTCTACAATTTAAATGAAGACATACTTTAATCTTTGCTGACTTCAGTGCAAAGGTGGACGTGATGTAGTATGTAAAAAAAGTTAGGAAATATGCTTTATTATCAAGAAACAAAAGAGATCAAAGGTTCATAAACCACATAGAAGTTTCATCTCTATATCATGGATACTTTCCTCAAGAAGAGATTTGGGATGCACTGAGGATGGCAGGCATTAAAAAACTTCAGAAAATTAAATTGACAATATTTTAACTGAAAGAAAGTAACTTCAAACCAATTATTTTCAGATCATATGTCTGCATATAATCAGAGCATTGGTTTAAAGGATCATAGGATTATAGATTTAGAGCTGGACTGAACCCCAGAAGCCATCTGGTCCAGCCCCTTAATTTTATGAGGCCCAGCTTGTTAAAGCAAAAAAATCAATATCGATATCAAATTAGAAGAAAAAATAAAAATGAGAAGATACAGTGTGCAACAAAATAATTGAACATGGCCTATTTAAGCAAGCTAATGATCCTGAAAAAAATGGCCAATAAATAAACAGACTCAACCATTTCCTTAAAAAAGTTTAACTGAGTAGATTGTCATGATGAGGCCAAAAGATATTACTGGCCACCTGAAGTGGAAAACAGTTGATCTCTTGACAAGCAGGGGAAATATGGCAGCCAAGGGCAACATCTGCTTAGAAAATAAATTTGTAAACTCCTACAGAGGAAGGTAGTGGGGCAATTTTGAGTAGTATCAACTCACAAAGCAGCAAAAAGCAGTGGAGGAAAAAAATAACTTTATAGAAAGCTTGGTGCTCTCACCTAAGCAAGTGAGATTACCCCAAGAGCATATAACAATGACAATGGAAAAAGGACAACAAACAGAAGAAAAATGGAAAATATCTTTCAAGCTTTCCAAACCAAATTACGTTCTCTTCTAAAGACAGAGGAGTCAAGACATTTGCATTTTAATAGCATAGTCACCTTTGTATTATGTTAGAAGGAGAATTGGCACTAAGGAAAATGAAGATCAGAACGTGTGGACTAGACCAAATTTATACAGAGGGAATCTATGATGGAGAAGAGACAGTTTTGAGGACTGTGGGATCCCTTCTCAATATTTTGGATACCAGATGTTTGGGAAAAGTCCCAGACATCTCAACCAACAAAATGTGACCAAGAAAACATTAAAAGCTATTGATCTGGGGGTGGCTAGGTGGCACAGTGGATAAAGCACCGGCCCTGGATTCAGGAATACCTGAGTTCAAATCCGGACTCAGACACTTGACACTTACTAGCTGTGTGACCTTGGGCAAGTCACTTAACCCCCATTGCCCCACAAAAAATTTTTAAAAATTTAAAAAAAGCTATTGATCCTTTGCCTACTTTTCTATGTCTAGTAAATCTTTGTGGGAATAGTATACATATCTATTGAGGGTATCCTTGATAAGATCATGAGAAGGGCAGGTTTTCATGGGCAGCTAGGAGGTGCAGAGGATAGAGCACCAGGCCTGGAATCAGGAAGACCTGAGTTCAAATTCAGCTTCAGACACTTACTACTTGTGTTACCCATGGCAATTCATTTAATTCTGTTTTCCTCAGTTTTCTCATCTGCAAAATGAGCTGGAGAAGGAAATGGCAAACCATTCCAGTATCTTTGCCAAGAAAACCCCAAATGGGGTCACAAAGAATCCAAAACAATTGAATGCAACAACAAAAATGTGTTCATAATGGATTCATCTACAGCAGTTGGCATCTTTATGGTCATGCAATTGACTTCAAGTTACAAAGAATACAAAATCCAACTGTGCTTATTATTGCTTGACTACTAAAAAAATGATTCTGTCTTTGACACTCTCCATGTTCCACCAAACAAGTCTTGTTGTTTGGTATTCTGCCTTCCATCCCAATGCCTTTGCATAGCTTGTCCTCCACATGTACTCCTTTACTTCTTAGAATTTTAAGTTTCCTTTAAAGCTCAGCTCAAATGACTCCTCCAACATGAGGCCTTTCTTAATATCCCTAGCTGCTAATGCCTTCCTTGCCAAGTTACCTTGTATTCATTTGGTGGGTATTCTGTATATACTTTAAATGTATGCATGTTGTCTCCTCCAGTAGAAGGCAACCTCCTTGTGGGATGATATTGTGTTTTGTTTTGTTTTTGTATCCACTGCCTGAAGCACTATAGCTGCTATATGTCAGGCACTTAATAAATGCTTTTAAATGATTGTTTTGATTTAATTCTGTGGCACGAAATGCTGACTTAAAGGTTTCATTTTTTAAAAGCAAAGGTGTTTCCCATTGATATATTAAAATTATATAAGATTCATTGATGGATGCAATGGCAGAAATTACTTAGATGATTTTGAGAATTAACATTGGGGGGGCAGCTAGGTGGCGCAGTGGATAGAGCACCGGCCCTGGAATCAGGAGTACCTGAGTTCAAATCCGACCTCAGACACTTAACACTTACTAGCTGTGTGACCCTGGGCAAGTCACTTAACCCCAATTGCCTCACTAAAAAAAAAATTAAAAAACAACAACAAAAGAATTAATATTGGATTATGGTTAAAACAAGGAAATAGTTGCTTTCCAGAGGTATTTGTGCCCATCATGATGGATGTCTAGCACAAAGTCCAAATAAAAGAACCATCTTGAGCTTAGTGGTTAGGTCTTCCAGATGCTTCTATTTGCAGATGGCATTGTTTAGATTATATTGAATCCTGGAAGATTGTAAAGCCTCTTAAATCAGATACATACATACTCAAAAATCTAATTATCTACACTGGAAAAACCAAGTGAGCGAAGAATGCCTGTTGTCGAGACAATGACATGAAATTGAATAGACAAGTCATGGAACTGGTCCAAAGGTCAATCAGGTGATAAGCATTTATAAAGAACTTATGTTCCTGACACTGTGCTAAGTGCTGGGGTTGGGGTTGAAAAGAAAGGCAAAAGGCAGTCCCCATCTTTAAGAATCTTGCAATTGTTAATATGATTGTATAGATCACCTGTATTTGATGGAGGTGCTTTATTATCCAAAAGAATTTTTTATGAAACACTTCAACTGAACTCCAAACTGAGCCCAGATGGCTAGCAGATAAAAGTCACAACCTGGTGACTTTTTTCCTCAGGATAGTAAGTCCCTATCTTATGGGGGCATCTGGGCATCCTCATCCTTGCCAAACTCCTTTTTGGAACCCTGTAATCTTATCATGGTGCTTCTGTATTTCCTTCATACTTGTTATAACTGAAATTGTTAAAACTGCTTTGTATTACATCCATTCTTGTTATAGTATTTGCTTTTGGGTTGATTTGTATCATGCTAATGAAACTAACAACACCCTGTAACCAGTAAACAAAAAAACCACATATACCTTCAGAAAGAGGGGGTCCCTGAGCTCCCTTCTTAGAAGGGGGTCTCCGTATGATCACATTTCTTTCTTCTTGGGGCAAATAAACTGGTATTATTTTTTTTCCTGTCTGTCTCTGATCTGGTTTTTAGACATGTTCTCTGATCTATTTTTTTGGCAGGAGGACAGATATGGAAACAAATTGTAGGAGATACTATAAGATTAATTTTTCTTATCTGTTTATTAATTTTTTGTAGGAGACAGGAAAATAAAAACTATATTTAGTTTTCAACACAGTCTAATGAAGGAGACAGCAAGCAAATAAATATGTACAAACATGCTACATACAGGATGAATAGGAGATAAAAGAGACAAGACCCTACAATTAAGAGGGACTAGAAAAGGCTTCCTGTAGAAATTGAGATTTTAGTTGAGAATTGAAAAAAGCAAAGGAAGCCAGGAGGTAGTTCCAGGCATGCGGGACAGCCAGAGAAAATGCTGGGGTTTGAGAAATGGTGTATTTTGTTCACAGCAGTTAGACAAATTGATTTCAGAACTAAATAGCAAGAAGATAGTAAACTAGAATGTTTTAGGGAAATTATGCAATGATTTAAATAACCACAATTATGTCTGAAATAAAAACCCCATTTGTACTACCAATATTCCTCCCATGATGCTATATGATTGAATCAAGGAATAGCAGAGTTTCAGAGTAATAAAAAATGCAGGTGACCCAAAGGACCCTGATGAGCCAAATGGCATGTCAGAGTAGGCTGCAGTATATTTGCAGTTAGGAAGTGTTTACTAAAAGTGGCATTACAGAAAACCCCTGAAGCAATGTCCAAACCGAAGAGGAGGTGGGAAACCAAGCAGATAGCCAGAAAGTTCCCTTGGTACTCATGGAATGCTGATAGATTTGGAAGAAGGCCTCTACTGAGTTGGATGGAACCCTTGGGGAGGACTTGTGGAGGACATGGACAAGAATTAAATAGGATAAGAAATCTCAAATGGTCTTTGGTATACACCATTAGAGAGTGTATTCTCATCAATGAGATCACAGATCACTGAAATATTTAAGTTTTACCAAGTATGGTTGGGAGGAACTAAGGTAGATTCTAGATCAATGAAAGTAGAGTTGGAAAGGACCTTTGAGAATACCTTTTCCATCCTCCTCAGTTTTTAGAACAAACAGACTCAGAAGGGTTAAGTGACTTGCCTAGGTTCACACAGCTTGAATAGCTTTGCCAGGATTTCAATCCAGGTGGTCCTCTGACTCCAACTCCTCTTAGCTCTTTTCCACACACAGTGTGTTTAAAATAAAGTAGGAGGTGAAATACCTATTGAGAGTGAGAGGGCTCACTGGAGAGATGGAGGCTTAAGGAAAATATTTGGAACAACGACTGTGGACAATGTAATAGGGAATTACTAAGAAGGATGAAAGAATTGCTGTTCAGTAGTGAGGGCTCAGTTGAGATTAGATGGCATGAATTTATAGGCAATCTATTAGAATAGTTTATGCCTTTCTTCTGCTGTGATCAGCAGCTCAGGAGGATGAACAGAGATGATGGAGAACGGGGTTAACCAAGGCTGAGAGATGCTCAAGAATGAATGGGATTTGTGAATGAAGGATAATGAATCATTGAAGTTGCTGACTACTGGATCAATTGTGTAGGGAGGCAAGTGAAGACAGAATAGGGATGATAAATAGAAGAAAGAGGCAAGAATAGAGGGACTAGAGAATGAATATGAGTATGAGGGAGAAGGGTTAGTATTGGATCAGACAGGAGAATAGGGTAAGGTAGGGATGAATCAATAGGGAGCAAGTATACCCTGGGGAGGTCACATAAGAGAGGTTTGTGCTTAGGATAATAGTTTAGAATTATACATGATAAATGAAAAACTGGAGGGACAAGCCAGTCATACAAAAGGTGGAATGTTCATTAGGTAGGGTTAATTATTGAACTAGCTTCCAGCATTAACAGTCCCTATTCCAATTAGAATGGTCTTTTATGGGCTGCCAATTTGGAAATCACAGATGGTATGGGATTTTTGGATAACAGTTCCTCATTCTCCTAATTCAATAAATGATATTTACCAAATATCTCAAGCAGTCTCTAAGAATGTATAAAAATAGTTTACAGCATTATGATCATTTTAGCTGAACTTTCTAAACTTGTCTGATATCTGATCACCTACTTAGTTGACTAAAGTTTCATTGGTGAGGTAGCTCTGATAACACGTGGGGAATACACATTGGAATGTGAGCTAGTCAGAGCAAAGGAGACAGTCTCTGCCAATGGATTCCTTTTGCTCTTTATTGTAGCATTGACAAAGTGCAACAAATCAGTTTATTTTATAACAACAAGGAAAAGGATGAGAGAACGTCCTTCAAATTTTGTTCAACCTAAAACAGAACATACCCAACTATCAGTAATAATAATAATGCTTAGCATATAGACCACACTAAAGTTTTCAAATCACATTGTATACACTATCTCATTAGATTCTAACAACTTTATGCGGTAGGCACTCCAGGACTTATTTTCCTCATGTTATGGATGAGAAAACTGAGGCTTAGTGATAGTAAGAGGTTTTGTCAATGGCCACACAGATTGTGTTAGAGGCAGGATTCAAATCCAGGGCTTGCTAAGTCTAGCATTTTATGTACTACTCCTTACTTGGATAGACACCTAGAAGGTCACCTGGGATGAACTGGCTCAGGACTAAAGGTCCTTAACTTTCCCTAGACAAAACCCATACTCTTAGGGTTGAATCCAAGTTAAACTACCTTATGGGAACACATGGGACAGTGAGAGCTATCTGCCCACCTAGTGTTTTGTTTGACTTGACTTGACTTGTTTGTATTCTTCTGGTAAAACTTGCTTTCCAAGTAGTTCACATCAGCTTATAGTAAAATTGATTCCTTGAGGCAAATGTATTAATTGAATATGGGAGGAGCAGCTAGGTGGCCCAGTGGATAGAGCACTGGTCCTAGATTCAGGAGGACCTGAGTTCAAATCTGACCTCAGACACTTAACACTTACTACCTGTGTGACCCTGGGCAAGTCACTTAACCCCAATTGCCTCACCAAAAAGAAATAAATAAATAAATTGAATATGGGAGCAGTCTGGACCTGGGCATCACCTGTGCATCTTTAGCAATCTCAGAGCTAAAGGAGAAATAAGAGATGGGTAATTTACTTGAAATTTTTTTCCCCAAAATTCTAAGCTATAACCATTTTTCATGCAGTCTTCCAAATATTGTGGTTATATTCTTGCAGCAACTTTCCTAGTGAATTATGGGTGACTTTCCCAGAACCAGCTTTTCTTGAATCTTGAATCATTTTGCAGAAACTTTTCCTCTGCTTGCTCCTCCCTCTTTATAACCTCATTACCTTTCAGGATCCACCCCTAACTTGACCACGGATCACAGAGCAAATTCTTCTCCACCCCCTTTTCCTTCCTCAGAATTAAAGTGCCACCAGTTGCCTCTAGTTCACTCCTTTTTCTTTCAGCCCTTGTAAGGGTAAGAAGAGTTGAGAGAGCATCTTGGACTTCTCAGTCCTGGAGTGGCATTCAAAGGGCACCAGGAGAACCCACATCCCACTGTAGCCCCCTTCTGAGGGGGGCCAGTTGGCAGAAGAAGGAAAAGAACTGGAAAAATGGATAGTAGCTGGTAAGAATGAGTCTCTTCAGAGGGGGATCCAACTCTAGGGGAAAACATTGGTGCTTCTTAGACTGGAAGCATTTTAGAATTGAGATTCTATGCTCTTGGCAATGAAACATGGAAAGGGATGTGTGTGTGTGTGTGTGTGTGTGTGTGTGCGCGCGTGCACATGTGAGCATGTGGACACAAGGAGATAAACTCAGTGAAGTTCCGAATATGAAAATAAGCATAAAATTCCAAAGTAACAATGAAATGAATAAACCATGATGGAATTTGACTTATTTCCTCTGCTAGGCAACAGCCCCCATTTCATCAAACATGTCTTCATGTCCCAGCCTATGAGAGAATTCCGCTTTAGTCTCCCCCTACCTTCTGTTTTACAGGAAAATTCCATTTTTCTTCTTCATATGCTGTTTCCTGGGACCTTGGGCATCTGCGACTGTCCAGCGTTACCGAAGTAAGTGCTTTCATTCTCCTGGTAGGTATGGGAAATAGGGGATTAGTATGGGTGCAGAAAATATTTTATTTAAGGTATTACTTGTACCTTTCATCTAGTCAGGAGTGAGTGAAGAAGGAGGGGCATGACAAAAATAACAGCTGACTTTATACAATGCTTTAAGGTTTTGCCAAACACTTTCCATTCGTTATCTCAGTTGATCCTGTGAGGAAGGTGCTACAGTTTTTTTAATCCTCATTTTGCAGATGAGGAAACTGAGACTGAGAGAGGATAAATTACATGGGGAGCACAGCTAGTGAGTGTCTGAGGCAGAATTCAAAGCCAGATTTTCCTGATGCTGAGTCCAGGGTTCTAAGCACTATCCCAGGTTGCCTCTCTTATTTGAGGGCTCAGAGAGACAGCAATTTCCTTCACAACTTTCTCTTGTGATCCTGCTTTCAAGGTGAGAGAGAATGTCAGGTGGCAGATTCTTTTCTAGTCATGCTGGATTTAGACCTGAAACCCTGGCTGTAATCACATTTGCCAAGAGGTAAAGTAGCGACTTAGGTGGGCTCAGAGAGAGACAAATGGAGAGAATATTCATTCAGACCTGCTCTGGAGCAGTCCTGATCCTGTAGTAGGTGACACGTAGCTACTGGAGGAAAATGGAAAAAAAGGTTTGATGGAATGCGGTCTTCTGGGAGTCCAGGGTTCCCCCTACAGAAGCTGATCCAGAGCTGAATGCCCAGTTCAGGAAAGCCCAAGAAGCTTTCGGCAGTAAAGAAAAGGGGTATCATCCCCGTATCTTCTACCTTCAATAGCTTCTAACTTGGATACCTGCTATATTTTCATACTCCATTTGGGTAAATGTTTAATTTTCCTGTTTGTCATTTTCAAGAAAGGCTAGTTTTCTTTCTTTCCTCTGTCTTCCACATCTTACTACCACCTCCTCCCATATTAAAAAGAGAGCATTTGACTAACAGACACAGTTAGTTTTTTTTAGTTCCCCAACATTAATCCATTAAAATATATGAATCCTCCAAATCAATAGAGGTGGTTGTGTGTTCTTGATTCCCTTTTTAATGTCATTATGGGAAAAGGAGATTCTAAAAGAAAGTGAGGCTGCAAATGACTCCACCATTCAGGAGCTACTTGAATTGGCCCTGGGCCATTTGGTGGTTTTCTTACAATTTCAAACATTTTGTTGACTTAATGAATGGACTTTTTGAAAAACCTAAACCACCAGAAGGTTTCCAACCAGGCTCCTGACACTGTACCATTCAGTACATATTAGTCTAGCTGTACTTCAAAATGAATGAATGAGTGAATGAATGAATGAATGAAGAAACATTTATTAACGCCTTTCTATATGCCAAGCACTGTGCTTAGCAAAGTTATTTAAGAAGCCCACTCCCTTTCATTCCCTCATCTCCACCAGGGTAAGAGTAAATGGAGAATTTGTAAATTAGAATCTTATGTTTAAAGTGAAGTATAACAGACTCTTTGGTTAGAAGAGGTCAATTAGATCAACCTCTTGTCCAAATCTTTGATACAACATCCAATGCTTATAAACCAATGTTCAGTTAAGGAATTTTTTGTAAATAATTGATTAGCTTTTAATCATGATACAGATTCATCTGTAGATGATGAATTAGAGCAATCATCTTTCTTTCTTGCAGGGTTCCCCATCTCCTCAACTCCTAATCCTGAGAATGACCTTTGTCCACCAGTCAGGATTGGCCAGGATGACCTGCCAGGCAAGTCGGCATCAATCTTACTGGAAATTTTTATACTGGATTTCTAGAATTTATTTATTTTAATTTCTGATTCATGAAAGTGATGGAACAGAATAAAATGAATCTGACTAATAATCATTTCTTTCTTTCTTTTCTATAGGATTTGATTTAATTTCTCAGTTCCAGGTAGATAAAGCAGCATCTAGAGGAGCTATCCAGAGAGTTACAGGCTCAACATCATTACAAGTGGCTTATAAATTGGGAAATAATGTAGACTTCAGGATCCCAACCAGGTAACATTTGCATCTATTTTGTTTGTGTTGTTTTGCTTTCTATCTGTACCAAACCATACATGCTTAGCTGGATTGGACAACTTCAAAAGTCACTTCTCACTATAACATTCTTTATTTCTATATTTATTTCTACTCTAATCAAACACAGCAGATCTACCTATTTTTAATTTCTTTCCTTCTTTAGGTAATAAAAATACTTATTTCTTTGTAGAGTCTATATATTCATTTATGTGATTATCCATCCATTAATCTATGGGTATGTTAATGTATGTGGTTCTTTTGGATTTAAATCTGTGTATGCATAACTGTTCTCTGTTTTCAGAATGTATATCATTCCTTTCTGGAAAAAAAATCAGTGAGACTATTATAGAATCAGTACAGGAAGTCTGCTTATTCCCTTGAGTTCTGTTATTCGATAATTTGTCTGGTTTTGACTGAAAGGACTCACTGTGCAGAATGCTGGAGGTTAAGCATTCATTCAACTAGGCGCCACCGAGTGGCTAGAAGAGGTTACAGAGGTGCTGTTCAAACAGCTTAGTGCTGAAACATAGCACTTTCCTTGTCCTTCACGTGTCCCTGTCTTTATGAGCAAACAAAAGCAACTAGGACAACAACAGTAACAATAGCAGCAATAATGAAAAATAATTCTCCATTAGAATAAGGGCCTCCTTACCTGGAAGCAGGCCTTTTATCTTTTGAATTATTTGTAACAGATGTGCTCTTGTGTATCTGTAAGTTGTTGATAGCACTATTGTTATAAAAATGAGTTTGCAATTGTTAGTGATTTGGGCTTGTTCTAAAATTATCTAACATTTGATGGATCATTATTTCAGTTTTAAGATGAGGTATAGGTTTTATCATGTTTCAACTATAATCTATAATTTAGATTCATGTGGTAGCTTAATGTGTAAAGGACTTTGTTAGACATGATAGAAACTTTGTAGCCAGCTGAAGAACACTGTGGAATTGAATATCAATTGTAATAATTTTGGAAAATCTTAAATTGCTGGTACTGGTTTGCTTTTTAGCTTTATGTATCTCTACCTACCAATTTATAGAAGAAAATATTTTATGTCTGGAAAAATGGAAATTTGTAAGGCATGATGATAGATATATCAATAGAATTTTTCTCTTTGGTTCATCTTTATTCTCAAATATGGAAGTGATTAAGTTGGTCTAAAAAACCTCTAAATACCTCTTCTATCTTTTATCTCTTCCCAATAAAATAATTTGTGCTAAAACTATCACCAGTTATTAATGGTGACTGATTTGTCAGCTTGGTGATTAAAGAACCATTGTACACATTAGCTGTGAGTTTAAAGCTGGACCAACTTCCCCTGCCTATAGTTCTAGTCACCAGTTTCTGTCAATCATATATTATTACAAATGCCTATATTCATCTCTAAAGAATTTTATGGGCTAAAATGTATGTGCTAGATTTTCTTCCCCCAAACCCAACCACCTAAATACCCTCTCTCTATTGCCAGTCCATTAAAAAAATTCACGGGTGGTGGTAGATTGGGTACGGGAGCTAGATATGAAGAGCAGATTAGGAGAGAATTGTTGATAAAATACAAGAAAGATAATGAGAAACAAATGTTCAGTAATATTTTCTGAATCTCTAGAAGAAAAAATGAAAAACAATTGTGAAAAATCTTTTTACTTACAACATTCTTTCCCTAATCCTATTATTATAGATCCATGGAGTAAGGGATCTTGGGGTTGGGTAACACTCATATAGTCTATTCAATTTGCTTCCAAGGTCAAGTTGACTTCTATAAGTCTGGGAAAGGGCAACTGTGGTCATAAAGAGAATATGTGGTCTCCTCCAAAGGCAACTTCTATGCTGCAGGATATTAGACTCATGGAACCTTATTAGCAATATAATAGCTGATATTTTTATAGCACTTTATGATTTACAAAATGCTTTCTTCACAACAACCCAATGGCATAGTAGTTTGGATATTATTATCTCCACTTTACCAATGAGGAGACTCTAGGTCAGGCAAGTTAAATGACTTTCTTACATTGATACAGATAGGAGGTGGCAGAGCCAGGATGCAAAAAGAGACCTTCAGACTTCAAGTTCACTGTTCAAAGAAAGAGACAGTAGAAATCCCCTTATGGGAGTGCAGGACAGAAACTGTGACCCAATGATATAATGTGACTGTAATACTTTCCCCTTCTTCTTTTCTCATCTTTCAACTCTGTGCTAAGAAAGAGCATTTCTAAGTGGCTTATTCATCATTTTCTATCTATAATTTATTTCTAGGAAAGTGTTTCAGTTCTCTCACTTCCCATGACAATTAAATTAAATTTTTTTCACATGAATTCAACTTCTTTGCTAGCTAGGATCATCAACAGATGTGTCAAGGACCAAGGACTTTTTTTTTTGCTTAAATTCTAATAGTTCTCACTCTAATTTGGTGCAGATGGTAATGTAATAAAAATAAATAAATCATTATGGAATGAAATGCTTTTAAACTATGAATGCTGACAAATTTACTTATTTATCTGGACAGCATCTTTGCAATAATTCAATCTAAGAAGTTCCCATAAGCCAGTGAGATTGAATGCTATGAAATTTATTCAGACATAATTTGGTGATGCTTATCTCTTTATACGATCTATGTGATTTAACATAGTCTTCCAGCAACATAAATATTACAAAGATTTTGTTCCACTTTTTATATTAAAGGTAATGGAAAAATGTTGACTCTAGAGTCAGAGGGCCTAGGTTCAAATTCTGCCTCTGATGCCTACTGCCATTGTGACTATAGGAAAGTCACTTAATTTATTTTTTTATTACACGAAAGGGTTGAACTAGATGACCTTGAATCACCCTTTCAGCTCCAAATGTATGGTCCTATTTATAAATGTGGCACGGTGGGAAGCATAGTCATCTTGAGAACCTGGGTTCAAATTCCTGAGATCCCTTCCAGCTCTAAAGCTATGATCATATTTTTATTATCTATGCCATATTTTTATCATGTAAAAGTTTACATTACTTACTTTCAAGTATATCACTTAGCATACTGTAGGTATTTAATAATTGCTTCTTGAAGCTTAGTCTGGATCGAGATGAGCAGCATGATAGTATTAATGAAACATGAGTGGATAGGAGAGCTCTATAGCAACAGAATCAAAGGCCAGGACCCTCTTTCCCCTTCAGAAAAAGATAAAAATAATAAAATATAGACATTTTCTTAAATTATATTTGTTTTTAGCTTTTCCCTCTCTTTTTAAAAACTTTCATCATTTGCTATGTTAAATGACTGGAAAAATGTTTGGTCATGGTTATTCCCTTACCCCCTCCCCGGTGATACAATGGCCTTCAGAAGTTGTTCAGTGAGTCCAGGCTAAGTTTATTCCTTAGCTGACCTCATCAGAGTCAGAGACTTTGCTACACCTTCAATGAGCCAAACAAGTTAACCAGATCTTCCATCTTAATAATAGTGAAATTGGAAAATTAGGAAAGGTGTTAGAGGTCATTGCTTATGGTCCCACACTGGCAGAGCTCTCATATTTAAATCTTAAGTATTGGGGGAAGAAAGAGATTCTACAAAGGGGAGGTAAAAGTATTGGGTCATGCTGACTAATGCCCAGATATATCTTGCTTTTTATGTAATATATTTGTTCCTGAAAAGTAATATTTTCCTACTGACCAATATGGCCAATTTGGAGAGATTTTGAAAATAGTTTTTTTTTTTATTCTCCATTTTCAATTTCCTAACACATTTGCTTTATAGCTTCATAGGATTTAGGTCAGGAAGGAGCCTTAGAGATATTCTAATAAAGCCAAGGCTGGTGATAAATATTTAGCTACTAGCTTTCCAGAAGCAAACAAACCAAGATATCCATGACATACTTTTTTTTTAGCTATTTGGGGTTAGGTGACTTGCCCAGGGTCGCACAGCTAGTAAGTGTCAAGTGTCTGAACTCAAGTCCTCCTGGCTCCAGGGCTGGTGCTCTATTCACCTCGCCACCTAGCTGCCCCCTCGCCCGCCCCATGACATACTTTCAAATTTGATCTGCATTATTAACATTTTCTTCATCATTTCCTAAGTTCAGAAATCAATACAACAATACATCAAGACTTGATTTATAATATTTGCTATAATTGCTCACACTGAAAATTTAATAGTTAGGTCTCAGATTCAAGGTGGCTCTAACACACCCCTGAAAACTTTTTCATTTTATAGATGAAACTGAGGCCCATTGATATGAGAGGAAGAGACTTGCCTCCCAAGATGATACAGATATTAAGTAATAGTTCCAGTTTTCATAATTATATTCTGAGTCAGTGAGTCAATCAATAAGTATTTATTAAATGCTTACTATGTGTTAGGCAGCTAGGTAGTACAGTGGATAGAATGCTGGACCTGGAGACAGGAAGACCTGAGTTCAAATCTGAACTTAGATACTAGCTGTGTGACCCTGGGCAAGTCGCTTAACCCTGTTTGCTCCAGTTTCTTCATCTGTGAAATGAGCTAGAGAAGAAAGTGGCAAACCACTCCAGTATCCTTGCTAAGAAAGCTCCAACTCCAGCACTGTGTCAGGCACTATGCTAAGGGCTGGGGAATAAAGTATGAGCAAAGAGAAACATACTCTATCATCAAAGAGCTTCCATTCTAATAGGGGAAGACAACACATGAAAGAGGACGTTGAAAAGGAGGAGAAGGGCAGGAAGGTATCCAGCACAGGGGGCGTGATGCAGCAGTCCAGGGTGCAGCTTGGTGGGAAATGAAGAGTCAGATGAATTGAGTGCCCTCCTTACATGGGGGTTCTGGGAGGGACACTTTTGTCATTAGTGCTTATATATTTCTCTTCTTTCTTGACCATTTCTTCCCTGCTGCCCCCAACTCTCTATCAGGTGGTATGTCACTTTATCACTTAAATATACTACTGTGCTGTTAAAGAAAAGGGATCTGCTAGACGAATATGTGTGTGTGTGTGTGTGTGTGTGTGTGTGTGTGTGTAAAGTAGCTGGGTACCCTTCCACATGCTTCATCCTAAATGATTTCTGGCCTCACTTCCAGGGCTATTCCTAGATTGAGAACTTCCTTTACTAGCTACCATCTTGCATGGTAGCCTTAGACTCTTTCTCAGAACACTAATGCAATATTGTTTAAGGGAAGAGAAAGAAGACAGATTTATCAGCTTAAATTTCTTAGCTAATTGTCATAGCAACATCTCCATTAATATTCACATTTGAATGGAAGGAAACATATTATTTTTGTAATATGTACAAAGGCACAAGATTTAGGGTTGGGGGGCAGCTAGGTGGTGAAGTGGATAAAGCACTAGCCTTGGATTCAGGAGGACCTGAGTTCAAATGTGACCTCAGACACTTGACACTTACTAGCTGTGTGACCCTGGGTAAATCACTTAACCCTCATTGTCCTGCCCCCCCCCAAAAAAAACGATTTAGGGTTGGGACGACTTATCCTACTTATAATCCTACTTACCTAAAGGTAGCTAAGTGTTGTGGTGGATAGAGTGCCGGACTTGAAATAAGGAAGTTTTTGTTCTAGACATTTCAGTCATGTCCAATTCTTCATGAGATCATTTGACATTTTCTTGGCAAAGATATTGGCAAAGAGGAGTCTTCCTGACTCCAGGCCTGGTACTCTATCCATTGTGCCACCTAGCTGCCCTGGAGTAAGGAAGACCTGAGTTCAAATCCTGGCTCAGCCACTTATTGGTTGTGTGTTCCTGGGCAAGTCACTTAGCCTCTGATTGTCTCAGTTTCCTCCTCTGTAAAATGGGGATAATAATAGCACCTGCCTCCCAGGGTTTTTGTGGGGATAAAATGAAGCAATATTTATAAAGTATGTTGTAAACATTTAAGTAATACATAAATAAATAGCTAGCTGTTTTTACTAAATGTTTATGATTGTTTGAAACAATAAACTATACAATACAGCTCAACACATTTGGCAGATACTTTAATTAGGAAAAAAAGAAAGCAGCCAGAATAAAAAATTCTGGAAAGAAGGTTTTATTCTTCTTTGGCTTCAAAATGTGCTTTAAAATGTCCAGAATAAATGATGTGAAACAGAGGGTAAGAGTGAAGTGAATGATTAAGTGGAATTGAAAAATATGCAACAGTAAGAAGAATACTAGTAATAAACATCAGTAATTAGTTCTTAAATATAAATGGATAAAAAGATGAATATAACATTAGGAACATGAATCTAAAAATATTTTAGGCAATAATTATTACAAGAGGAACCGGGTTAGAAGCACAACAGCCCAACAATAATCCCAGCAGAAGGTCAAGCCTTCTATTATTTGATAAATCCTATAAAGCAGCACGATTTATGGTAACCAGTTGTCCTACTTAGCTGAAACATTATGAAAACAAAGTCATGAAAAAAACGTCAGTCATTCTGATAAGGTAGCTAAAGCTTCTCTATCTTTTACTTGAATTCTTTTGGTATGGGTTCAAATTTTGCTTCTGACATTAGTTTTGTGACTTGGACAAGTCATTGAAATTCTCTGCAGCAGCAGTTTCCTCATCTCTAAAATGAGGGGTTAGATTTTATGGTTCTGAGGTCTTTTTCAGCTCTAGAGCTATCCTGTTTTATGTCAGCCTCTCCCCTACAATTCCTTCTATGTCCCTTTAGAATTATGTTTTACCTGATTTGTCAGTGGACTGATAGGAAAGGGGAGGGCTTGCCTCAATGTTCTGGTCCCCAGTGGTGGCTGCATGTGAGTCATGTGACTGTGTAGTGGAATGAGCCTTGTATTATGAACAAGGAGATTCAAATTCTAAACTAACTTTTCCTATGACCTTGGGTAAGTCACTTTACCACCCATGGCTACAGTTTCTTACATCCTATGATTTAAAAAATGCCCAGGAGAAGTGTGGGTCATTTTGGTAACAGGTGAGTAAGGTAGACATCCTATGAAACTAGGAAACTGACAAAAATTCATAATGATTTCTAGAACAGAAACTTTCTATTTCCACAATAAATGATTGTAATGTATTGAGTTGATAAGGCCTAATTCATTATAATAAACTCTTACTGTATTTGTTTGAGTAATTGCAATATTGTTACAATAAATCAAATGTATATTTTCTCACATAATTCTCTTTCTTCTGTCCCTGATACTTTTACTTGAAAAATGGATCATAAGGGGGCATCTAGGTGGTTCAGTGGATAAAGCACCAGCCCTGGATTCAGGAGGACCTGAGTTCAAATCCAGCCTCAGACATTTAGTGCTTACTAGCTGTGTGACCCTGGGCAAGTCACTTATCCCACATTGCCCCCCAAAGGCCCCCCAAAACCTACAAACACTCCCTTCTCCCCCCAAGAAAAACAAACCAAAAATGAACAATGGATCATTAGGGACAGGGGAGGGCAAGGCAAAGTCGTTTTAGTCTCTGCACTGTGGACCACATTGAAAACTCAGCAATGATCATTGATCTTTGAGATTTGGACAGTAACAGAGTTCATTGTAAATCTAGTTCTCCTAAGATTTTTTGTTCCTTTGATACTTAGAGGAAGAAAGTCTCTTAGAGAGAGAGCAATAGTGATAGCATTTCTTTTTATCCTTCCTTCCTTCCTTCCTTCCTTCCTTCCTTCCTTCCTTCCTTCCTTCCTTCCTTCCTTCCTTCCTTCCTTCCTTCCTTCCTTCCTTCCTTCCTTCCTTCCTTCCTTCCTTCCTCTTTCTTTCTTTCTTTCTTTCTTTCTTTCTTTCTTTCTTTCTTTCTTTCTTTCTTTCTTTCTTTCTTCTTCCTTTCTTCCTTTCTTTCTTTGTAAGACAATTGGGGTTAAGTGACTTGCCCAGGGTCACACAGCTAGTAAGTGTGTAAAGGGTTTGAACTCAGGTCCTCCTGAATCCAGGGCCAGTGCTCTATCCACTGCGCCACCTAGCATTTCACAGAATCACAGAGTAATGGAAGGGATTTCAGAGTCCATCTGATCCAAGTCAAATCAGAACAAGAACTACACCCTTCCCCTCCCCCAATACCTGTGGAAATCATTCAGTCTTTGTTGGAAGACTTCCAATGAGAGACAATTGATTACCTCCAGAAGCAGCCCATTTCATTTTTGGCCTGTCATTGCTGATAGCTGAGTGAGAAATTTAGAATTTCTTTTCTTTTTAAGTTCAAGTTTGCGATTTTAAGCAGTTTTGATGTAGTAGAAAAATTACCAGGAAATTAGTGTAGTCCCAGGTCACTGTGGGTTTTCCCACAAGATTAAGGGTATGGCATGAGGTGCTTCTTCAGCACAAGGGAGGCTAGCAAGGATATGTATATGGGTAGCAAGAATAAATAAAGAGGGAGAAAGTGAGAGGCAATTTAGGGTTGATAGAAGGTGAATAGTGATTCTTACTTGCTTTTCATACTTGCTACTTGTATAAACAGGCCATTTACTACTTGGATCTCTTCCCTGGCTCAGAAAGTTGTAATTTAACTCTTTATCTTCCATGACAAGTACAACACACATTCCTAAGGAAGACCTGGAAACAGAGTGAAAATACTTTTGCAGAATAGAAGCAAAGTCCAAAGTGAGGGGTGGGATTTGCATGGGATGAATGTTTATTTATTTTATTAATTTTATTAAATTTTTTCCTCCAAAAATGAATTTATAACAAAGCTGGGGACATGGTGATATGAAGATAATACATACATATGTATATACATGCACACATACATACATATGTATATACATGCACACATATATACATATGTATATATGTATATATGATATATATCATGACTTTCCCTATAACGGTTTCAATATATTGCAGGTTGGTACAAGAAATTAAAAGGGAATTTCTTGGGAGTTTTGAAGAGGCCACAGATGTTACATGAAAGCCAGCAGATAACACAGAAAAAGTTTAAAAACTCAGAAATGCATAAAATATATGTATAGTATTATATAATATCAATATATTATATCTTTTAATACCATACTATTTCTGACTTCTCTGGTATGAAGGGAGGGCCAAAAATTTTATGTATATTTTCCAGAACACAGGGATGCCAAACCCCTAACCCCTGAAATGTGGAATAGGTAACTCTGTGTGTGTATATATACGTATGTATGTATACATGTGTGCATATATATCTATACATACACACATATATATTCATATATATCCAGTAAATCTGAAAATAATGCACAATTACTTTGAAATTACTAGCACTTTAAAATTCTTTAACAAATATTCCTCTGATTAAAATTTTGGTAGGTTTTCCTAATGGGCCAGCTTCCTAAACTAGTGGAGATGATTTGATTTCTTAATTATCTCTCACTAGCTGGGCCCAAAGTTGCTGAGAACTTTGTAGAAGTGCATATTCTGGTCCCTGGTACAGAAGCTGAATTGCAGTAGCTCTTTGGCTAAAATAAATGGTGACATTGTTAGGATTCTTCAGAGTTGGGAACACCTAGCCACTCTTGGCTAGGAGAGTGGTGGCTTTTACATGTTCTCCAGAACTGAGTATTAAAATAGAAGCTTGCCTGGGTATTTGGGAAGGCCTTTACTGAAGGTTGGTTATAAAAGGCCAAACAGTGAAGGTTAAAATTCTCAAACTACATTCTTTCTGTAAGCTTGAAATCTGGGGAACTATTGAAAACCTAAAGAGGAATTATGAACTCAAAATAAGATTCATGTTTTCTTTTTCTGGTTCTACCCAGACATTTGTATCCCAATGGATTACCTGAAGAATACTCCTTTTTAACAACTTTTCGGATGACTGGAAGCACTCTGAAAAAGAATTGGAGCATCTGGCAGATACAGGATTCCTTGGGGAAAGAGCAAGTTGGCGTGAAGATTAATGGCCAAACTCAATCCCTTTCATTTTCCTATAAAGGCGTGGATGGTAGCCTCCAAACTGCAGCTTTTTCAAATGCTCCTATTTTGTTTGATTCCCAATGGCATAAAGTTATGATCGGTGTGGAAAGGAGAAGCGTCACCCTCTTTATTGACTGCAAAAGGATTGAATCCTTACCCATAAAGCCAAGGGGCAAGATTGATGTGGATGGTTTTGCTGTTCTAGGAAAGCTCATAGATAATCCTCAAGTTTCTGTTCCGGTGAGTACAAAAATCATATATTTGAGAATCTTTAAAAAATTGGTTTGATAAAAAATCCTCCATAAATATCTTTGGCAGATATGTGTTTTTGTATGTGTGTGCCTATCTATTGCCTTAATTAACATTTTTTCTTTCAAGTTTCCAAAATACAGCATATTTACTCATTTATTCATTCTTTCTTTCATGCATCTATGCATACATTCATTCAGAAAGAATGTAGCATGGTATGTTTAAAAAAGCTCTGGACTAAAAGTCAGGAAAGTTGGGATCATATCTCTCATATACTTCTGACTACTTGGTAATATTCTGAGTAAATATCTAGGATTTGATTTACTCATCTGAAAAATGGATGCATGAAATGAATGAAAAGCATTTATCAAGCTGTAACTATACAGCCACGCATGGAGCCACCCTCTGGTGATAGTAATACAAAAAGAAGACAGTATTTGCTCTTAAGGAGTTTATATTCTAATGGAGTAGACAACACATAAAAGGGAGCAGTGGCCACTGGAAGGAGTTTTAGTTTTGGAAGTCCCAAAGATGGTGAGTCAAACAATAAGAGCAGACCATTAATACATCCTTTCCAAAGTCTATAGTAGTTATGATTTGATTATAGTTATCTCACGAAAAGTTAGAAAGATGGAGAAGGTGGTACGTAGAAAATGTCAGAGTGAAGATGAGTGTGCAGAGTTATGGGGCTTAGTTCCTCCCAAAAGATTGAACTGGATGATCTCTCAGGTTTCTTCTAGCTCTAATCTTTTGATTATTATGTTTATTGAATGCCTACCCTAGACATAACAATATGGTATGGACTATCAGCCCCCAGCTCTAATTCTCCTTTTTTTTTCCATTGTCCTCCCCGACTTTTCCTGTTGCCCTCACGGAATGCACAGTTATCTAAACTCCAGCAACATTTTATAGTTTGTATCATAGAGTGTAGGGAAGCAAGGTGGTGCAGTGGCTAGAGTACCAGGCCTGGAATCAGGAAGACCTGCGTTCAAATCCAAAAGAAAGTGAAGAAATAGAATTTGGCCCAGAGGACTCCATAATATATTTAGGGAGAAACTATAAACAACTATATACATACTTTTTTTTTTAAAAGAAAAGCTTTTACAAATGGGTATTTACTGAGCAGATATAGAAAGAATTGAAGTGCAACATTCAAAGCCAGAGACACACTGGCCACTACCACTCTGATCCCTTGGGAGATCATTCTTCCAACCAAGTTCATGTCTGGGTGTGGCATAGTTGGTGGATGAGTTGTTGCTGGACTGCTGGGTCAATTCACTAATTGACTAAGTCAACTAGTTAATTGCCTAAGTCATACAAGTCTCAGATAGGACTAGTATAAGGTCTTGTAAAAAGAATCACTTGGCCATATGGGAAAGGCCAAGGAAGGAAATAATTAGAGATGATATCATAGAATCACATAACTTCAGGCCAGGCAGAAAAGATACAATGCTTAAGATTTTGAAAAATTATGTCTTGCACAAAATGGGCAAATCATTAGTCTACTTATCCAAAAAAATGGGGGAGTTAGACTAGTTGATCTTTAATGTCCTTTCCAACCCTAAATCTATTATTGTAAGGTGACAAAAGGATTTTTTAACAATATTTGACTCAGGAGACTGACAGTCATAAAAATAAAATACTAACTACTAAATAGCTCCTACCCAAATGACCAAGTAACGCCACTATTTTAATCCCCCAAAGCATTTAATTCAATGAATTTAGACTGAACAGCAACAATCTTTTAAGATGATATTTCAGAATTCTTTTTAATAGTAGGAATTGTTTTTTAAGCTAAGTTTTGTGAATTAATGATTGGGCCATTTATGTCAATCTGAATTTTCACTCCAAAGTTGAATGCCAAAACATAAAACTTCTACTCCTGGAATCGGTTGGTGTGATACAGAGTCTGAAATGCCTTCTATGAAACTCTATAAAGAAAATAAGTTATCAGAGCTGCAGTAATGGAACTGTTCAAATAGCTTGTTTCCCAAGAAGAATTATGATGAGTGTGAAGGATAGTGTGAAATATCTATGTTCTGTGATGGACAGGAAGCAATTTGTAGCTGCCACATTTCTGCTCTGGCTTGTAGACGCTTGAGAAAGCATTTCCTCAACTAATGAATTATTACACCTCAAATAGAGAGGTTAGAAATTTGATGGCTGCCAGCCCTGTGGCACCTTGCTGTTCCTGCTGGCAAGATCCCTCGCCACAGGCTTTCTAGACTGGCTATTGCGCAACAGAGTCAAATGCAAACTCCCACAGTTACAAAGTTCAATCTGGACCATAGCACACAGGATAGATTGTGATCTTCTGAGCCTGATGTATTTCAGTCAGTCAGTCAGTCAAGAAGTATTTATTGATAAGCTACTATATGCTCAGCAAGTATTAGGTAATGTAAGGATATAATAGAAGTCAAAAGATATATTCTATGCTCTCTAACTCTTAGCACAGTGCCTGATACATACATAGTAGGTGCTTAATAAATGTTTGTTGAATAGTGAATGAATCAAAGAATTTCCAAGGTATTTGGAGAGACTAGGCCAAGGTACACAAAGCAATTAGGGAGCAAGCAAGCAAGACAAGACATCGGTTACTCAAAAATCAAGCTATTGATGTAATATTATCATTATGGAGTGAGATAGGTCAGCAATGTTTGGACCATGAGATAAAGAGATCTTAGATTACAGTGGTGAAAGTGGAGATGAAAAGAAAGCTCATATATTAGAGACTTTTGGGAAGAAATATCAATAGTACGTGGAAACTGACCACATATGGGAAATCAGTTAGATGGAAAAAGTCATAACCAACTCCAAGATTTCATGCTTTGGTGTCTAAAATAATGGTGGTACCACTGAAGAAACAGGAAAATTGGGAGGGATAACTGGTTTTTATGGGATAGTATTTTATTTTTTCCCAATTACATGTAAAGATAGTTTTCAACATTCATTTTCGGAAGATTTGGAGTTTCAAATTTTTCTCCTTCCCTCCCCAAACAATCTGATATAGATTATATGTGTATAATTATGTTAAACATATTTCCACATTAGTCATGCTGTGAAAGAAGAATCAGAACAAAAGGGAAAAATCACAAGAAAAAACAAACAAACAAACCAACAAAAAAGTGAAAATAGTATGCTTCAATCTGCATTCAGACTCCATATTTTTTTTCCTGGATGCGGAGAGCATTTTCCATCATGAGTCTTAAATTGTCTTATATCATTGTATTACTGAGAAGAGCTAAATTTATCACAACTGATCATTGCACAATGTTGCTGTTAATATGCACAGTTTACTCTTGGTTCTGTTCACTTCACTCAGCATCAGTTCATGTAAGTCTTTCCAGGTTTTTCTGAAATCTGCCTGTTCATCATTTCTTATAGCACAATAGTATTCCATTACATTCATATACCGCAATTTATTCAGCCATTCCCCAATTGAGGGGATATGCTGTTTTAAGAAACATCGAGTTTGAGGTGATGTTGATATTATTGAAATGACATTATATATAATATACACAAATAAATATTACATTATATATTATATAATGCATATTATATGCAATGAACTTTGCTTGATGCTATGGGAGAGAAAGATAAATAACCTCTTTTTTAAGGATCTTATAATCTCTCAGGGGGTGGTAAAATATATATACTAATATTACATAAATAAGAAGTTGTTAATTACATAACAGAAATAGAAACAAAATGTTATGTGATCAAATGAGGTAGAGGGACACCAATTGACTGGAGGAAATGAAAATGAAACAAAGCATTTGAGTTGGGCCTTTATGAATGGGTTGGATTTCAATTAGCAGAGCTAGGGCATGGGGTTGGCAAAGATGCTGGAGTGATTTCACCAGCTCATTTCATGGATAAGCAACTGAGGTAAACACGGTTATGTGGCTTGCCCAGGGTCACACAGTTATTAGGTGTCTAAAACTGGATCTGAAATCAGGTTTTCATGACTACAAGCCTGGTGCTCTACACTCTATAGTACAAACTATAAAATGATGCTGGAGGTTTGTTTGCTTGTTTGGTTATTTGGTTTTTTCTTTTTTTGTGGGGCAATGAGGGTTAAGTGACTTGCCCAGGGTCACATAGTTAGTAAGTGTAAGTGTCTGAGGCCGGATTTGAATTTGAACTCAGGTCCTCCTGAATCCAGGGCTAGTGCTTTATCTACTGTGCCACCTAGCTGCCCCCTGGAGTTTTAAATAAGTTGACATTCAGTGAAGGTATCAGGATAAATTAGAGAAGACTTCAGGGAAAAGGGAGAATTAGAACTGAAGGTTGATGGGTTAGTAGCAGGGAAAGAAGGGAGGCACTCCAACTAAGGGGGACAATCTTTTTTTCTCTTCATACTTTCTGTGTTCCATCCAAATTGGATTAGTAGTTGTTCCCTTACCCTGTCTGCATTTTATAGAACAATCTCCAAGCTTGCAACGTACTTCCTCTGTATCTCTGCCTGATGAAATCTGTAATATCTCATATTGACAGTCAACAAGGATTTATTAAGTGCTTACTATGTACTAGACACTGGAATTAAGTGCTCAGAATACAAATACAAACAGAAAGACACCCCCTGCCCTCAAGGAGCCAACATACTAATGGGGGAAAGACAACACATTAAAAGTGAACTGAAGGGGCAGCTAGGTGGCGCAGTGGATAGAGCACTGGCCCTGGATTCAGGAGTACCTGAGTTCAAATCCGGCCTCAGACACTTGACACTTACTAGCTGTGTGACCCTGGTCAAGTCACTTAACCCCAATTGCCTCACCAAAAAAAAAAAAAAAGTGAACTGAAAAGTGAGATAGGAGGGCAGGAGAGAAGGTAGCATGGATTGAATCAGGTGGAGAAAGGTAAAGAAAGTCCAGAGAATTAGGAGTGGAGCCTAGAGAGGAATGAAGACATGATTGGCCTGGCCATTTTCCTTTTTAATTGGAAGTTCAGGGAGGAACTAGCCAATCACAAGAAGGGGCCAAAGGGGAGGATTGAACTTCTAGAGTGTGAAGTCCATAGATAGAGTGAATGAACCTAGGGTAAGGAGGTTTCTATGGCCTGGTGGCATGGTAAAGAAATACCAGAAAGTCAGGAGTAGTTCTTGGAGAGGAACGAATGATACAGTGCTTTAAAATCCACACAATTTTTCTTATCTTGTCTTCCTTTAAGGAGGAATGGGTACTACCTCCTCTATGAAATTTTTCCTGAATTGCCAGACTAAGGTCCAGTCCTCCACTAGATTAGAGGGTTTCTGAGTCTTCTTCTAGATCTAAATCTATGATCTTATGACCCTCAGATTTCTTTCAGCATTTACCTCAATTTCTCCTTTTCCTTTATCCTGTCTTCCTTGTATCCTACTAAATTATAACATGGTTTAGTTTCCCTCATTGTCCTACTAAATTATAACACTCTTAAGGGGAAAGATTGTATCATTTTTTCTTTTTTTGTGTCTACTCTATACCTTGTACTATGTTCTTGTTTATGTACTTGTACTTAAGCATTGGTTAAATGGACTTTAAACAATTTTGATAACAAAATAAATAAGATGGCAGGTAGTGGGGGCCTTAAGATCAAATGACACTTTTTCAAGAGAGGCAAGTGTCATTTCATGTTTGAATGAAGATGGGAAGGAACCAGTATATAGGGAAAGGTTAAAGATGCTGGGGATGGGGAAGGAGGAAGTAAAGGAAGATTGTCTGTGTTGGAGCTCTGTTGCTGGAAAGGACCATGATTAGGTAAAGGGTTAATTTTTAGAGAGGGGTAGGGATATTTCCTTAACTGAAACAGGAGGATCTAAGAGGACTTGTTCAGAAACAGGTATTTTTTGAGGTTGGGATGAAGGTAAATCTGGAAGCTCATACCACATGACCATGACTGTTTCAATGAAATAGGTTGTGAGGTCATCTGGCAATGGTGGCAGTCAGCTTAGGGACTTGAGGGAAGAAATAAATGTCTGGAACAGTCACTGTGGAAAATGAGTTAGGGAATGCACAAGAGATGACTGAAATGACTGTAAGGGCCCAGATAAAGTTGGATAGTATAACTGTTTAAGTATAGTGCATTCCTCCAGTCAGAAGCAAGAATGGGGAAATCCCTTGGTAAGAATGGTGCAGAACTGGGTATTGGCATTATGGGCACAGTAGAGAAACCAAAGGCTTATGAGAGTTTAGGAGAGTTTTCATTACAATAAGGATATATGTGATCATGGAGTTCATCCAGGCTAAGTGGGGAGTCAAATGTAGTCAAGAGTTGGTTTTTCATGGATTAGGAGAAATGAGAGGTATTGAGTGAATGGATGTTCTGGTGTGAATAGAGGCTAGATTCTATTGGTGCAGGAAATCTTTTAAAAGAGAAAGGAATATTATCCAATTGACTGCATAATATACCCTTCTTTTATTAATTCTAAACTCTTTTTTGGGCTATAAATAATACATAATACCAAATCATATGTATTTATAATTTTGAAACTAATTGGGGAAAAATAGACCTTTTTCTAAATCACATAATGGAGAATACATTTTTTCAAATATCTATAAGAAATTATCTTCCCATACACAGACAGGTAGATGTATCTAAAAATCATACAAAAATAAATTTGTATTTTAGCATACATTAAAATATTAATTATGCTAATTATGTTCTAGTGATACTTTTCTACAAATTTCCTAAAAGTAAACATGTTTTCAAGAGAAAGGTAATATGTTTGGTTTATTAATTTTAATGTGGGTTGTGCTTTTGGGAATCTAGACACATGTAGGTAGACATGTGATTTAATTTTAAATTAAGTCAACTAATGTGATAACAATATAGAAATGTTATTGTCTTGCTATTGCCTGTCTGTGTGGCAACCACATGCTGGCTCAATATTTAACTAGAATAATGGATAGTAATAAAACAGGACCAGGCAAACAATAATTTCCAACATTTTGATTCCTCTATTCAACCAGAAGATGCTGACATAACTAAGACATAACTAAGGACTAAATCTACTTTGCTCCTGGGTTCTGAGAAAGAGGGTTCTTTAAAATCACTCACCAAGAGAACAGCAATATTGTTTTAAGAGCAACTTTGATCCAATTGTGATTTTGATTTTTATAAATACCCAAATTAACAATCAAGGACCTATGAAGAAAGACTATCTACATCCAGAGAAAGAATTGATGATAAACAGAAGTACATGTGGAATAATTTTACATGCATGTACTTGTTTGTATCTAATGGTAGCCCTTTCTAGGGTGCAGGGCAAGGGGAGAAAAGGGGAGAAAAAGAAATTTACATGATAATTTCATTGTACCATTGGCACCATTCTTATGAATGGAAAGAAGGTTAATCCTCACTGATTTCCAAACATTCTGAGAGCCTTATGAGGTATGAGTCATAATTCCCAGTTCACTCATCCTCATACTTAGAGACAATGGATATTCACTATTTCTAGGCTACAAAATTTAACTTAAAGTGGAGAACAACATTAGAATAAGAATAATGCAGAATATCATCTTTTTAATTTGTTGCACGGACCTTGCTTATTTATAATCTCTGGCATATGACAGTAATTCAATATATTCTGAAAGGGGTGCAACTTTGTGCTTTTTCTTCAGTAACATATATCAAAAGCAAAGCTTCTGTCCTAAAGTTGTCTTCAGCTGTCAAAAGCAAGCCCTGGAAACAGCATCATAAAAAATGCAATAGAAAACAACACTTGATGGACTCCTAATGCTAAAAGACTCATTTATATTGTCCTAGTCCATGATTTTCCCTTGCCTATCTTTTGTCCTTTCCCCTTTTTTTAAATTGGAAAAGGAAACCAATTTCAAGAGGTTTTTTCATAAGCCTTTCAATATAGTTGCTCATGTAGTATACAGCCCCAGTGCTTCCTCATCATTCATGGTTATTTAGTGGTCTCAGAACACTTTATATTTTCTTCCAATGTATTGCTGTAATACATTGCTTACTTTAATTTTAAAGAAATAAATCCCATATTTCCTATTTTCCTTTGTGCACATATTTTATGATGGCACCATTTATCCTGCTGGAAAAAAAAAAACTTGAATTCTTGGCAGTACCTCATAAAAACATGTTATTTTACGACAGGTTCTTTATTGTGAATTGTCACTCTGATTGCTGAGAAAAGTTATTGGGTACAACTCTATTAGAAAACAAAGTTCTCCTCTCCACCTTTTCAAGGATCTATGCTGAGGATCTGGTGTATGTTTGATGAAGGATAAAAGTTCCTTGAAATCATATGACTCACAGACTCTTCTTTTATTCCCCTAAGTACAATCTAAGCAAATATGACTGGACAGACAGATATGTAGTTCTTTAGTTGTTTCAGTCATGTCTTACTCTTTGTGATCACATTTGGGGTTTTCTTGTCAAGGATGCTGTAGTGGTTTGCCATTTCCTTCTCCAGATCATTTTATAGATGAGGAAATTGAGGCAAATAGGGTTGTGACTTGCCCAGGGTCACACAGCGAGTAAGTGTCTAAGGCCAGATTTGAGCTCACAAAGATGAATATTTCTGAATCTAGGCCTGGCATTCTATCTACTGTGTCACCTAAGTAATGAGGCAGACAGTTTTTTTTTGGGGGGAGGGGGCAATGAGGGTTAAGTGACTTGCTCAGGGTCACATAGCTAGTAACTGTCAAGTGTCTGTGGCTGGATTTGAACTCAGGTCCTCTTGAATCCAGGGCCAGTGCTTTATCCACTGAGCCACCTAGCTGCCACCCAGACAGAATATTTTTAAGGTATATTCCAAATACAGGGTTCTTCAATTATATTTGTTAGACCTCTGTAGGAACACATTGTTGTTTCAGGGTTTAGTTTACCATATAGCAAGAGATGGATTCATTGTTGGAAGGAGGTTAGCTTGGGAGGATAGCTGCCTTTTAAACATTTATTTTGGTTTTGTCTTGATTTGGACCTGTGATTTCAATAGTATAGATAACTCCCTGGAGTAGAAAATCCCTCTGCTGATACAGATTGTCAACCTTTCTGTTCTAATTTAGAGTCTTAAGGAGTTGCTTTGGATACTAAGAGTTATTTGCTCATGTCAGAAGCAGCATGTGAATTCAGGTCTTCCTGATTCCAAGGATGACAATCTTCTATCTGCTGCCTCCCCCCCATAAACCAATACCTGATATTGGTACAATATCAAACAAATTAATTTCTCAAGAATGTTAGTATGGGAAATTCAGTTTCAATATTATAGTTAGAATCATCTCTTATAGGTTGTATAGTAAATAGAATTCCAGACGTGGAGTCAGGGAGACCTGAGTTCAAATTCAACCTTAGATATTCAGTGTGACTCTGGGCAAATCACTTAATCTTTGTGCCTCAGTTTCTTCATCTATAAAGTAGAGATGATAATAATAGCACCTACCATACAGGGTTGTCGTGAGGACCAAATGAAATAATATTCATATTGTGCTTAGTACAGTGCCCAGAATATAGTAGGGACTATGTACATTTTATTGCTGTTGTCAAGTTGTTTGTTTCTGAGTCACATCTGACTCTCTGTAAGCCTATTTGGGGTTTTCTTGGCAGGTATATTGGAGTGGTTTTCCATTTTCTTCTCTAGATCATTTTAAAGATGAAAAAATTAAAGCAAATAGGGATAAATGATTTGGCCAGGGTCACACAGCTAGTAAGTATCTAAGGCTAGATTTAAGCTCACAAATGAGTCCTACTGCCCTATATATAAATGTTAGCCATTTTTATTTAACACTGTTTGAGATCATTTGGTATAAAAGAGACTTTAAATTTCTACTACTGGTACATACTGGCTGTGCCACCCTAGGCAAGTTTCTTGGTGCCTTAAGACAAAGATTTTTTTTTTAATTAAAAAAAATTTTTTTGGGTGGGGCAATGAGGGTTAAGTGACTTGTCCAGGGTCACACAGCTAATAAGCACCAAGGGTCTGAGGCCAGATTTGAACTCAGGTCCTCAAATCCAGGGCGCATGCTTTATCCACTGTGCCACCTAGCTGCCCCCCTAAGCCAAAGTTTCTTGAACTGTGGCTTATGATCCCATATAGAGCTGCATAACTGAATATGGGTGTTGTGAAAAAAATTGGCAGTAAATGTTTGATTTATAAACCTATTTTATATACCTATATACCCTGGGTCATGTAAAAATTTCTCAGGGGAAAAAGGGTCATTAGTGGAAAAAGTTTAAGAAGCTCTGATCTAGGTCGTTCTCTGAGGCTAAAAGTTGCAGAGAAGGGGCAATCTGTATTAGTAGAGGAAGTTCACCATACATACCAATAAGATAACAGGTCCTATTCCAATCCCTGTAATACGATGTGAGAAACACTGGTATGGTCATTTTGCTTGGTTTATATGAGTTTGGCCAACTGATGCAGCACCCTCCTAAATTATTACTTACATTTCCTTAGAAATCTTCTATTGTCAGCTAGGTCTTGTAGTAGAATGCTGGGCCTGGAGTCAGGAAGACCTGAGTTCAAATCTGGCCTTAGACACTTACTAGCTGTGGTGACCCAGGGCAAGTCACTTAATTTTGTTTGCTTCAGTTTCCTCATCTGTAAAATGAGCTGGAGAAGGAAATGGCAAACCACTCCAGTATCTCTGACAGAAAAAACCCCAAATGTGGTCATGAAGATGACATGACTCAAACAACTGAACAACAAGAGAAGCTTTCTACCTGGACTATGGAATTGATACAAAAGATATGCTGTAGTGTCCACAGATATCTCTGTGATCCACAATGGGGGAGATTGCTTATGACATTTAATATGATTTGATTGGATTTTTCCCACCGCAAAGGCATGCTGAGGAGAATCATTCTTCTGAGGCCCAAATGGTGTATTACAGGACAATACTCTCTTGTATTGTCCACTAGAGGGCAATAAAACTAGTGAGGTGGCAACCTCACAGAACAGGTTACATTGAAAGAATTTTCTGAAGAGATGTTATAGGCTGGTTCTGAGTACAAACTTAAACATGTTTCAATTTGATTTTGATGCAGTTTTGAAAAAAAATAGCTTTAAAAATGGACTAATTTTCTACACAAACTGGTGAAAATTTTAAAAAAGTTAATGCTTGTTGTTTTTCTACTTTCATGGAAAAAAATGGATTGAAAGGGTATTTTACAGAGACATATGAACCTACTTTCCCTTCTCTTTTATTCTTTGTCTTTGATTATTAGCATAGTTGGGTGCCAATAGAGTTATAGTCAGAGCTATGGCAGCCAGGCAGAGCGATGGATAGAGCACTACTAGTTGTGAGATCAGAAAGATCTGAGTTCGTGTCTGGAATTAGACACTAGCTGGGCAAGTCCCTTAACCTCTGTTTGTCTCAGTTTCCTTTTCTGTAAAATGGGGATAATAATAGCACCTACCTCCCAGGGTTCTTGAGAGGATCAAATGAGATAATATTTATAAAATGTTTAGCACAGTGCTTGACACTATTATTTTTATTGTTATTATTTGTTATTGTTGTTGTTATTATTGTTTTATTAGCTATTCTAGAATTTCCAGAGCTGGAATGTAGTGCTTGCAAAGGAAGGAAGGGAACAAGTATTTATTAACCACCTGCAAATGTTATCAAGCACTGTGCTAAGCAGCTGCCTTCCTTCAAGTCTCAGCTAAAGTCCTACCTTCTAAAGGAAGCTTTTCTCCCTAATCCCCCTAGCACCTGCCCTCCATGGATGACTTCCTATTTATCTCATAATATGTGTTTGCATGTTGATTCCCTTATTAGATTGTGAGCTTCTCAAGGGCAGAAACTGTCTTTTGCCTTTCTTTATATTTCCAGCTCTTAGCAGTGTCTGGCACATAGTAGGCACTTAATACATGATTATTGACTGACTGAAATAACCCTGGGAGGTAGAGACTATATTTCTCTTCATTTTACAGATAAAGAAACTGAGGCAAAATGGTTTTTTTGGTGGTTGTTGTTTGTTTTTTAGTGATTTGCCCGTGTTACAAAGTTAGTAAGGTCTGAGGCCAGATTTCAATTCCTCCTTCTTGATTCCAGGCCAGAGCTCTATCCTCTGGAAAAAAAGTAATATGAATTAGGGTTGGAAAGGTAGTTTGCAGTTATTGTGGAGGGTCTTAATGCTAGGCACTTGTTATCCGCACTATTTATAACTAACTAACCAAGTACAGTTTGATAGCATGGTAATACATATGTCATCTCCTTTCCTAAATTGTAAGCTCCTAGGATGCAGGGACTATGATAAAGACAAAGGGCTCTTATATTCCTGAAGTACCCAGCACAGTCCTGTTAGAGTAGTAGTCACTCAATAAATAGCTTTTGCACGAGTGAGTGAATGAATGAATTGCTAAAACTCAGGTCTCTTTACTCTTCATCCAATGAGCTTCTGCCAAATTGTCTCATGGATATGGGTATGATCCCAATAGACTCCAGATAGCTCTGTTCACTTCCATCATCATGAACTGAACTTATATCCTTGGCTTGAAAAGGCAGGCTATTCTTTCTTTCTTTCTTTCTTTTTTTTTTTTGGCGGGCCAATGGGGGTTAAGTGACTTTCCCAGGGTCACACAGCTAGTAAGTGTCAAGTGTCTGAGGCTGGATTTGAACTCAGGTCCTCCTGAATCCAGGGCCGGCGCTTTATCCACTGTGCCACCTAGCTGCCCCCAAGGCAGGCTATTCATAACAGGTTTATGTCAAACTGGAGGAGGTATATGTAGTCTTCGAGAGATACCCAGGATACTGAGAGATTAAACAATTTACCCAGGGTCAGACAGCCAATAGGTATCAGATGCAAAATTTGAATCCAGGTCAGTATCTCCTGACTCAGAAGCCAACAACTCACTATCTACTATGCAATGCTACCTCTCAAGGTATCTTTTCTTTGGGCAGGGCAATGAGGGTTAAGTGACTTGCCCAAGGTCACACAATTAGTAAGTGTCAAGTGTCTGAGGCTGGATTTGAAACTCAGTCCTCCTGAATCCATGGCTGGTGCTCTATCTACGGTGCCACCTAGCTGCCCTCACGGTATCTTATTGAGAAGGTGTTATAACTAGGCTTTTTTTGGAAGTGTTTCATGAAAGGATTATTTTCCAAGGCATTCTGCCAATTTTTCTTAATAATAGTGTGAAAATTGGGACTCATACTACATGCTTGCGAAGGGTAGGTATATAGAAAATTCTTAATATTCTTAGTTGGTGTTTATATTAATGCACAGTTAAGTTCACAAACCCTTGGTCAAGGACCAGCTGAAAGACCTGGCCTGTATTCATAGATGGATTTGCATGTGATTCCCTATTAAACTCTACCACACAATGGTATTTTGAATATTTAAACAGAACTTCTCCTTTGCCCAAAGAACATTACAAATTTGGAGAAAAGCCTTGTTTGGGAATTGCTTTGTATTTGTAAAAGATCATTCTTAGGAAAAGTCCAAACAAAAAGGATGTAGGTTTCTTGGTTAGTCATATAATTAAAAATTCTAAGGTTCTATAATGCAAATAAAGTTCTATAATGCAAAGGTTTTTTTTAAAAGAAATATATTTATTAGCAGATGTGAGTCATCTGCATGCAAATGACTTTAATGAGGTATAAATAGCCTCTTTTATAATCTCTTGACCTCTTTTTTCAGGGGATAGGGGGATAGGACTAGACTTGTGATTTTTTTTTGTGGGGCAATGAGGGTTAAGTGACTTGCCCAGGGTCACACAGCTAGTAAGTGTTAAGTGTCTGAGGCTGGATTTGAACTCAGGTCCTCCTGAATCCAAGGCTGGTGCTTTATCCACTGTGTGCCACCTAGTTGCCTGTGGACCTGTGATTTTGCTGGTATAGGGAATTCCCTGAATGAAGACTTAATCCTTGCCAGGTTGGCACCTTCTGTGCAGGGTTCTAACTTTTTTTTTGTATCATATGCCCCTTTGGCAGAATTGAGATATGGACCCCTTCTCAGAATAATATTTGTTGTCTATATTCATAATAGAAGGAAATGCTAAATTTCAGTTAGAAGTTGGAGGCAGAAAAGAAAAGATGCAATTTTCCCTCATCCGTGTTCATAGACCTTCCTGCCTAACCTGATATCTATCAATAGACTCCTTAGGGGATTAAGGACTCTAGCTCAAGATTTTGTGAATTGTCTAGCGGGCTGCAAAGTTAAGAGGCTTGCCCAGTTGGGGCAGCTAGGTGGTGTAGTGGATAAAGCACTGACCCTGGATTCAGGAGTACCTGAGTTCAAATCCAGCCTCAGACACTTGACACTTACTAGCTGTGTGACCCATGGCAAGTCACTTAACCCCCATAGCCCCGCAAAAAAAAAAAAAAAGAGACTTGCCCAGTTTTCACAGCTAGAGTGTCAGAGGTGAGACTGGAATTCACTTAGAATGTCTTTCTGGCTTCCAGATCACCAGGACTCCATTAAGCCACACTACCTTTTCACAGGACTCATTTTAATCTCTTGACTGAAAGCAGAGGCAGTGTGGTGTCATGGTAGAGTGTGCTTGGAATCATGCAGGCAGAAATTTAAATCCTTCTTCTGACACATTTGCTGTGTGGTCATGGGCAGGTCACTAACCCTCTCTGAGCCTCAGACTTCCTAAGACATTTACAGAGTCACAGGCATATTGAGGTCTTCCTTTGCAAATGGGCATGAGTAAAGGACCACGGACATTCTGTTCCTCGATTTTTGTTTGCTCATATACCCTGACATCCAGTCATATAACCCAGCATATCTTCCCAGATGTAATAAGACAGTAACAGCCCCTTCTCTGGATCTAGCTGTTCTAATAATATCGATTTTTAGAGGGGAAAATATTGCTCTTGAATGGAAGAAAAAGGCCTAATGTGTCTGGATTTATGATCTGGTGGCTTGCCAGAAGGCTTCCAAGTACAAATAGAATTTATTTACTCAGTAACACCAATTTATCTGGACTGAAGTGCCTATGAAGAAACTTGCTCACAAAAAATACAGTTGAGGATGATAATAGCTTTCTATAGTTTTTTCTGGTGACCCTCAAATCTTCCCTCCTCCCTAATGCTTTAGTGTTTTTCTGGGTCAGATCTCAACATTCTTCTCATTACTCCTGCTAATTCCCTCCTTTCAACTTCTTTCCTCCTCAATTCAATTCAACAAACACATGTTAAGCCCCTACTATGTGCAAAACAATGTGTTAGGTGCTGGAGAGATACACAGACAAAAAACCCCAAACAGAACAGACCCTGCCCTCAGGGAGCTTCCTTGGGGGTGGAATTGGGTGGAGATGGGGCAATATGCACGTAAATAAATAAATGCAAAATCTATATAAAGTGATTAAAAAAAACCCTAATTTCAAGAGTAAGAGTAAATGAACAACATGATGTGTGTGTGTGTGTGTGTGTGTGTGTGTGTGTGTGTGTGTGTGTGTTCTTGATCATGGAACGCCAATACTGTCCGGGGAGTTTCCTTAGTAAAGATACTGGAATGATTTGCCATTTCCTTCTCCACCAGATTAAAGTAAACAGAAGTTAAGTGACTTGCCCAGGGTCACAGAGGTAGTAAGTGTCTGAAGCCAAATTTGAACTCAGGTCTTCCTGAGCCCATTCCTACAACTCTATCCACTGAGCCATTTGGCTGCCTCTACCTTTTATATTACTATCCCTTTTGGGGGTGGGGGGTGGGGAATCACCAAGTGGATGAGATTATACTGTTTAAATCTTCCTTTTTTCCTTTTTTCTTTTTTCATTCTTTTCCTGACCCTACATCTCATACCCCATCGGACCTTGCTCTTCCCTACTCTTTCACCTCTCAGATTCTAAGGGTTTCATTCCAGCATTTCTCTCTTTTCCAACACTTAAAACTTCTCTTGGTACCTAGATTTTTCTGCTTTACTCACATTGTCAGTTGCCACCTCTCATGGGCATTGCTGTTTGTGATCCTTTTCCATCTCCATAAAGACCAGGAGCATTCACAAGGTACAGGTGTTCTTTTCTGTCCTGTTAAGTCTCCTAGCCATTAAGGTACCCAGAATTTTGGGGTCCCTCGGACAGAGAAAATTTTATTTGCGTGTGTGGAAAGAGTAAGTTTTTTCTGGCCTTTTCTACCAGAAAGTTACATTCAAGGAAAAGCACATGCTCTGTCCCAGAGGTGTCAAAACCCACCTCTCAGTGGGGCCACAACTAGATTAAAATGCAATTGTGAAATACTTAAAACAAATAAAATACAATAAAACATAGATAGTATTACTATGTATTCTAATTCAATATGAGGTGTGCAGGTATCCTTATGTATGACCCCCATTTCTATATTTTTCTTTTTTTGGTTAGGCAATTGGGGTTAAGTGACTTGCCTAGGGTCACACAGCTAATAAGTCTGAGACTGGATTTGAACCCAGGTCCTCCTGAATCTAGGGCCGGTGCTTTATCCACTGCACCACCTAGCCGCCCCTGCCTGACCATTTCTATTTGAACTTAACACCATTGCTCTATGCTACCCAATTTGTCCAGGTCAAGTTAGCCTATGATCACCCAAATAGCTTTTGTGCTGCTTTACATAATGACCTCTTCATTATATTATTTGACCCTAATTTAATGATACTTGTTATATCTTTACTTCATGCTGCATTAATTTCATTATAGGATTTCATCTCTGTGTACTTTCTTTCCCCACGAAGATCATGCCCTTTCATTAATTACCATGGTCAACCAGTTCATCACATGATGACTGGCCTTCAGTTGCTTATCCTCAATGAATTTACCTAGACTGGTCTTCACAGACTATTGCTAGGTCTATAGTTGTTCTACTTAGATGGGACCTGTCAAAGATATTTTGTGTGGGCATACTCTTTGAGAACCCAGGGTTCCCTCTGTGTGTCCAAAAACATTATAACCAATAAACAAGTATTTATCAAATGTTGCTGTAGGCCCTGGACAGACAATCATTAGCCAACTACAATTTTATAAGCACCTACTGTGTGTCAAGTACTACAGGAACTGCTGGATGCAAAAACAAAAGTGAAAACTGTCCCTGACTTCAAGGAGCTTACTAGGAATCAACATGTACACATCTAAAGAGATACACATACAAAGTAAAGACAAGTAAAATTGAATGGGGAGGAACTAGCAGCTCTGGGATGGCTTCATGGAGGAGGTGGCCTGTTGTGAACTGAGTTTTAAGCCAAACGACGATCATAATGGGATTTTAGTGACGTTCACTCACCCATATTTCCATTCAAAAAGGAGCTGAACTTTGTTTTGTCTTTCTCTAGTTTGAACTCCAGTGGTTGCTGATTCATTGTGACCCCCTGAGGCCCAGAAGAGAAACTTGCCATGAACTTCCAGTCCGGGTAATGCTAGGACACTTTCCTCTTCCACCTGGTCCTTTACCTTTCTAGCTGCTGCTCTCCCTTAAGGAGTTGGCTACATATCTTAATCCACCTGATTCACTTGAGGTCATAAAAAAGTTCAAACCCATCCTACAATCTGTCTTTTAGGAACCACTTTGATATAACCCCTGGCTGGTATTTTGGTGTTTTCTTCTGAACGCCCAGTACATCTATCCAAATGTGGAGAATATTCCCTGTGTGTGCCTTTTTTTTTCTTAAAGCTTATCCCTTGTCACTCTCAGTAAAGCTGAAGGTGAAACTGAATGACTAGGGCAGCTGTGGTGAGGATATAGAAGCCAAGACTGGGAGGGTCATTTATGTAGACGCTCCAACCTGAGGCTGCCTCTGCTGAAAGGGTTAAAGGGGACTGTTGTCATTCTATCCTGCCTCGCCCCAGGCTCCAGGTTTCCTCCAATCCTGGTGACCCTCCTCCAGGACCATTCATAAACAGAAGAAATAGACTCCTCCAGCTGCTAGTTTACCTTTGCTATTGGTGTCCCAGGGCTTTTGCTTTCCAGACCTGTGGGTGGGGGGGGTGGGGAGGTAGGGTGCCGATGGAGGAGGTCACTTTATGTGTCTAGTGGGTCTAAAACTCCTGCAGGGGCAACAGGGAGGACAGTGTAGCCTGTGGATTAGCCAGAGAGGTGGTGGACATGACTATTGCTGCCCAGGACCGAGGGCCCTTCCGTCTTTGGGTCTTTCTTCACTTTCTTTGCTTTTGCGTGGCTCAAGTAAGTTCTTGTGTAATCAATTTCTTACTTTCTCATATCTTTCTTCTGCAGCCAAGTCTGAGCAATGGGGAGGTAAGTTTGGTCACTGGGCATGTGGATATTGTTTTGTTTTGCTTTCAAAAAGAAAAACAAAAAACTAAACTAAAAGGAAGGTATTCTGGAAGACCTGATGAACCCTGTTAAATGGAAAATGGAGAAGAGTATCAGAGGATGTCCATCACAGCCAGTTTAAGGCTAGAGATCATCTCCTCTCCTTCCATTAAACTCAGCTCTTGCTGCAGTCACCAGCCCTGTAGTGTTTGGGTTTTGTACCAGGGCAGGGAAGGATTCGGTCTCCTCTGAGCCAGCTGCAAGTCAGGCAGATAGCCCTCACAGGAAGCCCTTTTTGCTCAGGAAAGAAGTTGGTAATATTGGAGGGGTGCATAGTTGGTTTTTTTTTTTTAATTTAAATTATATCAAGGATCACCAGAGTTATGAGACAGATTTCCCTAAGTGCAAATTTAGGAGCTCTGGCTCTAAAAAGGGAATTGAGGTTAGAGCTTCCAGCCCAAGGTAAGAGGTAAGAGAGGGAGCTTTGAACGATCTAGGACTGACACTGGGCAGCCAAGTCTTAAAGGCACCTTCCCGCAGACTCTAGCCCTAGCCTAACTGTCTGCTCCCTCCTCTTCTAGTGGGTATGGGGGATGGGGGTGGTTGAGGGTAGTGAAGGTTTGAGGTTTCACTCACAAAGCTCCCATTGTAACCTGCCTGGCAGATGGAACTCTGAAATCACAAAAACAGAGTTTGCCTTGACCGAGTGGAGTCTTAGAAGGTTTTTATTAATCACAGCAAAAAACTCCTCCTCCCCCTCCCTATCCCAAGCTCTTAATATTTTTTACTTTATAGCTTCATATGTAAATGGTTCCTCTAGTACTGTATAAGCTAACCTTGTTTTGCTAGAGATAAAAGGTGCCACTCCAACTGTGAAGCTGAATGTAGTTTTCTAGGCAAAACTTTTCTGCAAGGCAGAATTTCTCCAACTTCCCTGGAGACTGTTATTTCCTGGTTTACTCTCTTAACTTTATCTTTCCATTAGCAGTAGTTTCCTCCCCCATTTTATGCTGTATATCAAAGAAGAGGATTAAAATAAAATAATTTTGCAAGACAAAGGTTATAGGTTGATCTGAACTTTTGTCCTTATTTTGGAACTTTTTAAGAATCTGGTTAGAGAATTTTAACTAAAACACAAAATTAGTTTTTGATTAAAGTTAGATAGCAAATGATCCTTTCCTTTTTTTATTTGAAGACTATTCAAAAGAGGTAGAACTCCTTACACTTCCATTCAATACATAACTCTTAAGTGATAACTCTAGACTCATTCACCCTGAGTCCAGATCACTTGCTAAAAACATGTGGAAGACCCGTCCCAGAACGTTGCTTTATTTAAAAAATGGCGAACAACCATTGAGATAACCTCTAGGGAGCTGTCTCTTAGGAGCCCAGGGTTTGCCTCAGGACTCAGAGGCTCCTGTGGGCTTCAAGTTGGGCTGGGCTGGTTGAGAGGCGAGTGGGAAGGGGGAGGTGGTGTATGGACCAAGGTGTTCAATCCCCTAAATTGTTCTTTGTGTGTTCTCCTCCACTAGAGAGGTCCCCCAGGTCCCCAAGGGCCGCCTGGTCCTCCAGGTCCCCCAGGAGTTCCGGGCATCGATGGTATCGACGTAAGTGTCTTCTCCAGGTTGGGGGAGGCTGCCCCATTCCGTGACCGCAGACAATCGGGCCTCCCATCTTTGGTCCTTTCCTTCCCTGATCACCTCACCAAGGATCCTGTAACTGCAAGGTTGTTCACAGGAAGCTGTAGGATGGGTCCTTGGGTTGAGTTAACCCTAAACTTCCTAAAGCAAACCAAGCCAAAATTAACCGATCCCTCCCCCATCCCCATCACCCCGGTTCTATTCATGACCCATGGGTAAGAAACAACTGGCTACAATGCTGACATTGGTCTGCTATCATTGCTATGTATAATTGTATGTATGTATATAATTGCTATAATGGTCTGCTAGTACTTAGGAGACAGAGGTAAGTTTGCTCCGTGCGCCCTCTCTCGTGTATATGCTTTGGGGCTGCTGCTGGTGATGGATAAATTTCTCACCGGAGCATTTCTGTGGGAGAAGGTGTCACATTCCCCCTTCTCTAGTCTTATTTTTACTATTTGTTCCACCCGCATTATCTCTCCACTCCACGTCCCTGTACAACCCGTTTCCTTGAAATTATGTACAGTCTGGATTTGGACAGCGCCGCGGGTCACTCACTCACTGAAGCCCCTCTCCTTTTCTTCTTTTGCTCTAGGGAGATCGAGGTCCAAAGGGTCCTCCAGGCCCCCCGGTAAGTGAATGGCCTCAATAACTGCCTCTTCCCTTCCCTTTAAAAATGCCTTGGGGCGGCTAGGTGGCGCAGTGGATAAAACACTGGCCCTGGATTCAGGAGTTCCTGAGTTCAAATCCGGCCTCAGACACTTGACACTTACTAGCTGTGTGACCTTGGGCAAGTCACTTAACCCCCACAGCCCCGCAAAAAAAAAAATGCCTTGAAACTCTGCTATTTTGAAAAGTGCCTTATCTTGGGAATCTTCCTCTCTTTTCTATTTCCTTTCCCACCCCCCTCCAGGGTCCTAATGGAGACCCAGGAAAACCAGGAGCTCCGGGCTTACCCGGCACACCAGGCGCAGATGTGAGTACATAGTTATTGACTTGGGGAAGAACTTGCTGAAGGGTGTGCTGGAGTTGAGTTGGAGGTTGAAGGAGGTGGGAAATCTGAGAACTAATTGCTGGAGAGGTTTTGAATGACGTCTTGTGCCTGGCTTCAGTTGGCTACATTGCAGGAGGCTTTTTGACAGCGCCAGGCTTTGGAGTAGGGGGCGGGGGCAACTGGAGCATCCCTGGAAAGTGGACTCAGGCTATGCTGGTATTTCCGCCCCAGAGAAACAGAGCGGGGATTGTAGAGAATCTCAGAACAGTTTGGCCTTTTATCCCCCTTCTGCAAAAAGAGGAATACAGAGGTGCCTTGTCTCTCTCTTACTGAACTAATTTTGCTTTCTCTATCACCCCACTCAATGCCCAATCAATTCTCCACTGTTTCTCAGACTGACTGGTTTGAGGCAGGAAAGTAGGCATGTGTTGGAGTGCAAGGCTTTTTTTTTTTTTTTTCATCACTACCTGGGAGAAAGGATGTTTAAATCTGAATCTTGATCATTCTCAGGGCTCACCCTCGCCACCTGGTGTTGTTAGAAAAGATCTGGGTCTCCCCTCTCCTCTCCTCCCCTCCCCTCCCCTCCCCTCCCCTCTCCTCCCCTCCCCTCTCCTCTCCTCTCCTCTCCTCTCCTCTCCTCTCCTCTCCTCTCCTCTCCTCTCCTCTCCTCTCCTCTCCTCTCCTCTCCTCTCCTCTCCTCTCCTCTCCTCTCCTCTCCTCTCCTCTCCTCTCCTCTCCTCTCCTCTCCTCTCCTCTCCTCTCCTCTCCTCTCCTCTCCTCTCCTCTCCTCTCCTCTCCTCTCCTCTCCTCTCCTCTCCTCTCCTCTCCTCTCCTCTCCTCTCCTCATCCCCTCCTCTGCTATCACATGTAAGAGACTGTGTGTCATAAAGAATAGAGAACCAACTTTGCATTGAGGAACTTCAAGTTTTGCCTCTGACACATTCTTATTGGATGACTCTGGGTAAGTCATTTAAACTTAGGGTCCCAGGCAACTGTCTCAGACTCTAAATTCAGGAGAAGGTGCTAATCTACATTGGCAGAGAGTCATTTCTTAAGGGGACATTCTGATAACTATGACATTTAAATTACTTGCCCAAGATCACATAGTCAGTAGATATCAGAGGCAACTCTTGAACTCAGGCCTTCCTTAGTATGGAGCCAGCTCTTTTCCCTCTCTTCCTCACCTTTTATCCTTCCTTCTACCTTGGGAACAGCCAGTAGCATTCACTGAAAAGGAAACCCAAAGTGATAGCCAAGAAGACATTCCTTTCCAAATCATTTTCCTGAGTATAATCAATGATGGGACTTGACATGACCTATCCAGAACCAAGTTCCATATAAAACTAGGAACTAACAAAACTATCCTATCTCTACCTTCAAAGACTGGTTCCCAGATTCTACAGGAACTAAGGCAAAGTAAACTTCAGAGGCAAGTCAAACTACTTTCAGCTAATTAATAATAATAATAATAATAATAATAATAATAATAAGTAGCATTTATATAGAATTTTAAAGTTTTAAAAGTTCTTTACAAATATTTCATTTGATCCTCAAAACTTTGTGAGGTAGGTGTCCCCATTTTGCAGATGAGGAAACTGAGGCAGACAGTTTCAGTGATTTGTCCTAGGTAACTCAGCTAAGTATCTCAGTATTTGAACTCAGGTCTTGCTAGCTCCAAGTCCTAAACTTTGTCTACTCTGCCACCTAGCTAACTCTTGGGTGCTTGAGGATACCTGAGCCCCAGAAATGTCCAGTGCCTAGGACAGTCCATGGAATGTAAGAGCTACTAAGCAGATGCTTGTTGATTGAATGATTTATTTCTTCCTATCAAATAACTGCTGGGGAAGCTAAATACCTTCTTCTCCCCTTACATCCTAATATTGGCTTTGGGAAGCAGTACCATTAATTAAGAGTCCTCCATGCACCTTTAAAAACTGGAGAGGGTTCTAGATTAAGTATCCAAGAACCTCTGAAGATAAATACAATTTGTTTTGATTTCAACTTTTAGACAAGGCCTTACATTTTAAGTAAAGCTAAAGCTAGTTTTCCCTGAAAATTAAAACATTTAATTAAACAAGATCTTCTCTAACAGTCAGTAACAATGATAATCTTTGTAAGCTTTTTAATGCTTTGGTGGGCTGGCTCCCATTACATGTTAAAATGCTTTATTGGGCTTTTTATGAATGCAAAGTGGTAGCATTTTGAGAACTCCAGGATTGGGAAAAGAAATGTTACATTAGTCTTTGGGTAATATAAACTTAGACTATATAATTAATTTTACTTCAGGTCCTGCTTTGACACAGAATTATACACTATACACTGAATTGTGGTCTCATAATAAAATGAAAGGATAGTCAGCATGAGACTACTAAAACTAGTAGCTCTGTTGCTTAGGATAACAAATAATTTCTGTGCATAAAGTCTCTTCTGATGCAAAGATATTTTTGGGAAAAAGTTTCCATTTTTCTTAATCCTCTTTGTTCTTGCTTTAAAAAAATGAACATTACACAAGCAAGATTGCCTTTTAAAAGAACAACAATGAAAAAGTCTTCAGAGGTCATCTAGTCTCTTCCCATTACCTTTTGGTAAGACTAGACCCAAACTTGCTCCAGGCAGTTGAGGATCAATCTTACTCTTACCAGGAAAAGAACCTATAGCTTCTCCATAACCCATTTCCAAGTTTAATTGCATAGTACGGGAACTGAAACCTGCAAAAGACCTTAGTTCAAAAGGCCAAAATCTCCCACTGCATTCTGGGCCATTGCCAGTCATGCTGACCTTTGTCTTGCCACTCCAATGACTCTAGAGGAGAGAGTTTGACTGATGACTTTACATAGTCCTGCCTCACTTAAATTCTCACTTGCAAGACAAGACAACACCCTCCTGATGTCATTGGCCCTCTTTTTGGACAAAGGACAAACAACAACAGCATAGTACAGTGAAAAAACCCTGAGTCAAAAGACCACAGTTCAAAGCTTGTCTCTGTTACTTACTACCTATGTGGCCCTTGGCAAGTCACCTGACCTCTCTGAGCCTCTGATTTCTCCTCCATAAATTGAAGGGGTTAGTCTGATTGTCCTCTAAGGTCATTCTCTTCTGGCTCTGACCATATGATCTTATGAACTCAAGAAATTATTTCCTTAATCAGGATTTCTGCATGCCATCTTCTTTGTTCATTTATCCTAATAGAGATGGAGAATAGCAAATGGCCCTTGGATATTAGTTCTTTATATACTTGATGAACTTAAGTTATATATTACTTATTTATTAACTGGAAAATTGGGAAAAAACACAAGTTAGCAAAGTGGAATGCTGATGTATGTTGTAGCTAGTAATGGTAATGGATGGGTCTAAGCACACAAATGGGGATTTCAAGTGAAGACCAAATATGGAGTTGTCAAAATCACACCATGCATGTAAAATGCTTTGCAAACTTTCAAGAAAGAGTGAGTAAGCTTTTATTAAGCACCTACTACATGCTAGGCATTGTGCTAAGTGCTTTATAAATATTATCTCATTTGAGATTTATAAAAATGCTATATTATATATGTGTACATATGTATATATTATATATGTAGGTATATATGTGTATGTCTATGTGTATATATGTGTATCTGTCTTTCTATCTATCATCTATCTATCTATCTATCTATCTATCTATCTATCTATCTATCTATCTATCTATCAATCTATCACCATCATCATCTATCTAGTAAGTCCTATTGCCTCTTTGGGAATCTGATGTAGTCTTGAGTTTTTGAAGGCTACACCAACATAGCAAAACCTCTGGCATGTTGCTTCAAACTAGAAAGGTTTTCCCAGTCTGAGCACCAACCTACTAAAAGTTTGGAAAGACTCAGGGGTAAAATGTTGGCTACCAGGTAGTGAATTTGGAGGGGGCCATAGCAGTGCATGAAACCATCTTCAAAGGTATGGAGGCATTGTGATCTATATTAGTGAAGGGACTATCCATATTGAGTGGGGGAGAACATAGCAATGTATGAAATGATCTACAAAGGCATGTGATTTATATTAGTGAAATTGATGAAATCACAGATTAAGTTGAAATTAGAATGTTCAGATAAATTTATTGCCTTGTCTACTAATTCTTCACTCAACTCAGTGTTTTGAGATCCCTGGGGTTATAGATTCATATAATGATCATTAGTAATCTATTTGTCTGTAGCTGCAAAAACTTGGTGTAGAATCAACTGGATATTAAAAACAAAACTGAGCTTGAATGAATAATGTTGGTTCTTTTTGTAGTGAGCAATAATTATAAAACCAATTCACATTTATATAGCACTTTACAGTTTACAAAATTCCTTACAACAACCCTATGAATTGACTAGTGAAAAAATTATTTTTCCAATTTTGCAGATGAAGAAACTAAGGCTTAGAGGCAGTAAATAACTAAACCAAGGTCATATGCCTAGCAAGAAGTAGAATTTTCTGGCTCAAAGTTCAGACCCTAAACACAATCACAATCTTCTAAAAATCTCCCATTGGAAAAGAGAGAGAAGGAACATATTAGTACTATTACTGTTACAATATTGCATTAATGTAGGTCTTGGTCATTCTTCTCTGGTTAAAGAGTAATTTAGGTACAAGGGAAGGGTATTAGCTTTTTTAGCTTACTATAGGACTATTCAGTTTAATGCACCCAAATGGTCTCCTGGTGTCTTGAACAAGTTAATACAATGACTTGAAAGAGTCACTGTGTGTCCTAAGAAGCCTAATTTGCTGTAGGAAACTTCTTTTAATTTTCAAGTTTGTGATTTGTAGTTTTGAATATTCCCCAAGTTGATGACAGGTTGTATGTATTAAATCAATGGGGGAATACAGAACTACTTGCAAAGTGAAGAAGGCAAGAGTGGGGTGGATATAGTTAGAAACTATCTTATTCTCTGTAGGACTAGTTACTATCTTAGTAGAATCAGGACCAATTTAGAAAGTGGAAAACCTCCTCCTCCTTTATTTTGGCCTAGTATAATAGGTCCTACCTTTCCGCTTGAGCTCAGTATCTCTCTGATGGTGAAACGAGCACTGGCTCTGCAGTCACCTAAGAGGTTCAAATCTTGTCTCTGATAGTTAATACCAGTTATAAGTTTGGACAAGTCACTTAACAACCTCCTGGGTGTTCGTTTCATCATCTGGGTTGGAATAGAAGTCCTTTCTAATATGAGATCTATCCATTCTCTTCTAGGGGTGGGGGCAGAAAGAAGTCCTATACATTCCCATGTGGGTCTCCTGGGATAAAATGAGAGGATAGAAACAGAAACTATAAGAGAATATAGATGTATCTGCTTTCTCTCTCCCTTAGCCATTCCCACTCTTGGGTCTACATCTGTCTTGAGCTTATAGATTAGGGAAAGGGAACAGAAGAAACCTGAGAATGAGAGTGTAGTACTTAGGGATTTTCCTATTGACTAGAGGTAGGTCCTCTGAGAATGATGAAGGATTTAGAGATTCTAGCTATATGAAGAACTATCTAACATGGTAGGTAGAATCTTGCTGAATAATAATTATGGAATTTTGCAGTTGTGTAGCATTTTTCCTCCAAACACTTCCTAATGTGTTATCTCAGTTAACTTCATGAAAACTCTATGAGGTGAATTGGTTGGATATTATTATACTTGTTTTACAGATGAGGAAACTAAGGCACTCAGCAATATTAAGTAACTTCTTCAGGGTATCAGCTAATTAGTAGTGGCAAAGACAGGATTGGAACCCAGGTTTTTCATGCTTTGTTCCATTCACTATGGGACTAGAAGACTACTTGATTGAATATAGAGATCTTCAACAGTATCAAGAAGGGAATTAAATAAGGACAATAGGTGAAAATGTTAATAGGCATTTGAAAACAAGATAATTCAAAGTCAATCATGCTATTTATGCTTTGTGGAGTTTCAGGGAACTATGAAATCATTATGGATATGTTTATATAACAGTGCAGTGTTCCTCTAGAGTTGGTATAGCTTCTTCTGAATTATCCATCAAGCAACATGGCAGTGTAAAACTGCTGAGAACATCCTATTTATGCTGTCTTCTTCATATGACCTTCATTTCCATAACAGTTCTACATACAAGCAATCCTTTCTTTGCTCTGGTAATATGTCCTCATGATATCCCTTTGAAAGAACATTAATGGAGTTTTGTTGTAAATTTGTTTTGAGAATAAGAAAAAACTTTTACATATCTTCTTTCACATTCAGATTTCCCTTATTATGCCTTTCTGAAGACCAAAAGAAATGAAAACAATCCCCACAGCATCTGATGGCAACATTTCACCTAGAAGGGCAATTATCATAATCAATTATATATGTACATAGAAATTATACATATACATGTCTATGTGTGCTTACATGTGCATAAATGCTGGCTATTACATACTTATGTACATTTATAATAGCTAGTATTTACATAGTACTTTAAGATTTGGAAAGCACTATGCTAATATTATCTTGTTGTCCTCACAGTAACTCTGGGAGGTAGGTGCTATATATGACATATAATATTGAATATATCATTATTATCATTACATAATGTAGAATTATGTATATTATTATATATAAATTATTGTGTATGTATACCAAAAGACACACATAATACATGTATATGTACACATGTGTATACACATGTGTATATACTCATGTATATGTATATATACACACACATGTGTGTATTGTGTGTGCCATTCTTGGGAGAGGAACATACTTATTTTAGTCTCTTTCATAACATCCCTCTGAAGCAGTTATGATTAGAATTTAGTCTAGATTCCGAGTGCTTGTATTCTAGACAACCTCTTCTTGTTAGTAGTGCAAAAGATGTATGTTACAAAGTCCTTGCTGGTTGTACACAGAAGCTATAGACACCTTGGTAGGCAAGATTTACTCTGAATCCTTTTACATATGTACAAATAGTGTGATTCGTAGATTGTAACTAGTCAGGGTCATAAGTTATGTGTAGATTATTTGGAAGGTTTATGGTAAGAGTATCAGATGGGAGAAGACAGTCAAAGAAATAATGAAGGTTGAACTGGAAAAGATTGTAGAGACCATCTTGTCCAAATTCCATCTCTCATTTTTAGATAACAAAACTAAGGCCCAGAGATGTAAAGGAACTAAGCTTATGTGGGGAGTTAGTAACAATTCTGGCATATAAAGTCAGATCCTCTGATCCCCACTCCACCATGAGAATCAATGAGGCCAAATGATATAATTCCAAAATACTTATCTACCTATAGCATAAACCTTTCAACCTCTTCTGTGCTAGATTGCAATGGTTAGTCTCTAAGGTTCTTTCTTTACTAAGTTCTCTGACCCCATGTTGAATCTAAATTAAAATGAGCTATAAAGTGGTAGATTTTGCTTTCCTGAAAACCAAAGCTGCCAAATCAGGGATAATGTACTTAAACGAGTTCCCTTAGAAAGACTCCTTTTATGGGCAGATACTTGTTTTATGTATAGTTGACCGAGTTTGTGGACTTGGGATCTTTTAACTTTAGCAAAAGAACATCTTAGCAACTCATACCCAATGACTCATACTCTCTTATGTTTTTCTTTGAAAACTAGAATGTAAATTTATTCAGCATACAGAATTAAAATATATGTATATATTAATCATATTTTGACATATAAATAAATATAGCTGTGATCTCCAATGGTGCAGTTGTATCTATCCATTCCTTAATTCATGTAACTTTTTTCCATGCCTTCTTTAAAATCCTTTTCTGGGAGGCTACCAAATGCACTGAGAACCTTTCTCTAGATTTCTTTTCATTGTGTGCTGTGGAGTATGTGTGCTGTACACTAATCAGAAGATCATAGATCTGGAGTTATATCAAAGGGCCATCTAGTTCCATCATCTCACTTTACAGAAGAGGAAACTGAGACTCAAGGAGGTTGTTTCAGGACATAGTTTTTTTGGTGTGAGAGGTGGGATTTGAACCCAGCTCCTCTGACTCAGAGTCAGTGCTATTTTTACTCTACCACCTTTTCTCCTATCCCTTGCTGTCATTACATACTTTATTGACCCACCTTTTCTGTTCATTCTTCTCTGATCATATCTTTTATGATGCTCGTCCTGCACAATTCTTTGTTAGTCACATGGCAACCTACTCAGTGCTATCATGAGCCTACCCATTGTTCTTTGAGTGACCCAAACTTTAATTTTTGGGATACCGTAGTATTATTCCATGACATCCAGGCATATGGCATCTCTGGAAGAATATTTATGTTTAAAAAGATGGGCTTTTATTTCAGAGAGAACCTTGGTGTCATTAAAAGTATAGTTCTGTTTTCCAGAGTTAATCCAGTCCAATGTTCCTATGATGTGTTGGGTCCCATTCAAAATCTATCTTAGTGTATTTTGAAGATATAAGTGCTAAGGAATCAGCTCTATGGGCTATCCATCTGACTGTATATCATAGTCTGGCCAATGGAGATCTTTTTTTGTGGATATTTCAACTGAATTCTTTTGATTGACTGTAGATCTCATTTAGGAGACTATTAGGGACAATTTAGCTCAGAAACTATGCACTGAAAAGCAAAATGGGAATTTGTTTGACCAGATAACTACTTTTCCTCAGGAACTTAGCTTTAATGATTTCTAATAGTAAATCACACACATACTATGGTCAGCCAGAGAAGACATCAAAAGGAAAAGGAGTAGAACTAAGTTTCATGAGAAGGAGAAGAGATTAATCCATTCATTCAGAGAAAATATTGGGAACAAGAGGGGAAGCTGGAGTGTCCAGCAAGGTAGGACTGAACAATAAAGATATTTCCCAGAATCCCTTTGGTTCAATCTTTGTGGAGTGCTTCTGATTAGGCAGAAAACACAAGAGGGAAAGGGTCTCTCAGCCTTTTAGTCATCAGAAAAACTAAGGGAACTTTAAAAACAAAAGAGGGGAAAGTGTCTTCTCAGTTTTTCTCCAAACCAAAGAGAGAAAAAAGCAACACAAAAGCCTTCTTTTCAAGAGAAAGTAGGAAGAAATCAACCCATTGTTCATAAAAAAATTATCAAGTCTCTATCTTTCCTCCAGTCTCCAACCTGGCCCATTCCTGCCTTTCCACTCTTCTTCGGAGTCATTCCCCTTCATGTACTCTTTCATCCAGTGACACTGACTTTCTTGCTGTTCCTCAAAACAACAGTCCATCTCCTGACCCCAGACTGTTTTCCCTTGCTATGCCCAATTCTTGGAACTCTCTCCCTACTGATCTCCACCTCCTGGCCTCCTTGACTTTCAACAAGTCTTCTCTAAAGTCTACCTTCTACAGGAAGCCCTTCCCATTCCTATGAGATTATCTCCAAATTATTCTGTATATATCCTGTTTGCATATAGTTGTTTCTATGTTGTCTTCTCCATTAAATTGTGAGCTCCTTGAGAGTGGGACTGTTTTTGCATTTCTTTTTATCCCTAACACTTAGCAGTGTATCTGGAACCTGGTAAGTGCTTAATTTTACATATATAAATGTTTGTGTGTGCTCACAACATAGGTTTATATATCAAGCTTTAGAATATAGAGATATTAGTGTCACCTCTTACTTTCCCATGGTAGGCATATACAGAAATAATTTTTGTTCTAACATAGATCTTTCAGTTTCAATCATTCCTTCAGGCATTTAAATACACATGTTAGCTGAACAAAAGATGATTCTAAGGTATGAAGATATCTTCTTACAAGGACCAGCCTACTTTACTTTGGAATGGGGTAGGAAGAGGTTTGTGGAGATCTGCTCTGGGTTGTATTCTGACAAGTTTTGGTCTTTAATTACAGACTGATCTTGCATGTTTTTTCTGGGTTTATTTTTAAAAATTCCATTTTAATCCTGAGTAAAGTAAGTCCCAGAAATGTCAATTCCAGTAATATATTTTCATGTTATTTAAGAGGTCAGACCTCTGGCTAACCACGAGGGAATTTCCCCCTTTAAGAGAATGATGTAGTTGTCAGAAAGTTCTGCCCCTTACCTTTGTGAGACTGCTTCTCTAATCCTTTCCACCACTATTGTGTATCAAGCTGGGACTCAGTCTGATGTAGCGCTCAGAACCATTATTATGGCTTCAATAATTCTCATATGAACATTCCAGCAAACATCTACTAACAAATGAAAGGGTTGCATCTTTGGGAATTCACCTCTATTGGTCTCATAGTATTTATGCTTTGGACTATTCTTACAAGCAAGTTATAATCAGTGACAATCTTGTACCAGTCATATTTGCTCCCATGATTATAAAATGTTTCTTATTTTATGCATACATATTTAGGAAAGGTATGATTAATTTGGGTAACATTAAGATAGCAGTTTTGATGTTATAATGGGAACTCAGCAAGTGGCCATTTGTCCTGTTGCCAAATTGTAATCTTGTAATTAGATTATGGAGCTTAAAAATCAAAGAAAGCTTGTCAAAAATTCTTGCAGTTCTGCTTGTCTGAATTTTCTCCCCTTTGGTAAATGTCCAGTAATTAACTTTATGAACTCAAATCTTTCCCCTTTCATTTCCTTTATCTACATGATTATTAGAGAAAACTAATTGCTGTGGAGAATTATAAAGTAACAAGTAATGAAATAAATTTCAAAATGAATTAATATAAATGCACCCTCCTCAATGCCTTTAGGCAGAAAACATGACAGGTTTAATGTAGGTTTTTTTTCCTCCTTAATGATCTTAAGTATTGCTTTCAGACTTTTCAAGGATTCTCTCACACTGGCACCCCTATTCCCGAGTTAATGTTACTTAAGAATTTCTGTTAGAAACTGGATAATAGGTGATTCTCAGAATATATTATTTGCTCTTTTGTTTTTTACTCTTAAAAAAGGAAGTTACAATTGTTAAGTTTCATTTTAGTTGCCAGCCAACAGTGAGAAATGAATAAGAATACATAAAAGTTTAAAATGGAAAACAGTAAAATAAACTTTAAATGCCATGCCAAATATAGAAACTTAGACAGTCACACGTTTACCCACGTTTTTCTAAATTCAGTGATACTTCAATAAACACATAGTTTGCAAAGTACTTTATGTATCTAAATAAACACATAGAATTCTGGACCTGGTGTCAGAAAGACCCTAGTTCAAATCTGGTTTCAGGTACTTACTATGTGACCTTGAGCAAATCACTTAAAAAAACTCCTTTGCCTCAATTTCCTCATATGTAAAATGTAGATGATAATAGCACCTACCTCCCAGGGTTGGTAAAGATAAAATTAGATAAAATTTGTAAAGCATTTTACAAACTTTAAAGTTCTATATGAGTGCTAGCTAGCTATCATCTCATTTGATTCTCATAGTAACCCTCTGAACAACCCTCTGAGCTTGGTATTATTGTCATCTCCATTTTACAGATCAGGATATTGAGACCCAGAGAGGTTAGTAAGTATTAATGGTGGGATTTGAACCTAGGTCTCTCTTGACTTTGAATCTAGTGTGCTCTTCATTATACAATAATGCTTCTTAGTACAGGTAATCTGAGATGATGATGAGATATCTAAAAATTATAGTACACACACAGAATTTCATAACAGTAGGCTGAAGTTCTGAATCCAGATAGTATTTGTCTGGCATGTAAATGTTAATAAATGTCATGTGAATCAATGTATTTTCACAGGATTTAGAATGGAATGAAATCTTAGAGGTCATCTAGTGTAATTCCTCTTTTTACAGATGAAGAAACTGAGGTCTAGTGAAAAGCTTCTGGTTTAAGTTCACCCAGCTAATTAGTGAGAGTCAGGATCTGACTCAATATCCAATCACCTTCTACTATTCCACTCATAAATTCCTTCCACCAGTGAAAAGAAAGTAGATTCAGGCACAAATGATGCATTACAACCAAAAGGATAAATACATTTACTCAAGCATTACCTTGAGATTATTAAATATCTGTTGAACCATGAATGTTCTGTCTTGAATGCAATTACATTTTATTTAGTACAAATGAAAGGAGGTAAATGCACCAGGTTTCTATGTGGTAATAATAGCATTTTATAGAATTTTTTTCTGCAGAGCTTAAAATATTTTACAAACATTTCATTCATTGTGAGTAGGGATTTGATGGCAAGTGTTCAAATATCATTTCCATTTTATGAATAGAGAAAATAAAGGACAGTCCCTAGTTGAATGGTGGAGCCAAGACGAGAATGCATATTCTGCATCTGACCATACTTCATTATGAAGGTTTTTATGTCATAATGAATTATCCCTGATAATATTTACAATATGGAGACAGAGGGAACCAATGAAATATAACTGATGTGTTGAACATTGTGATAAACTATTTAATCCACTAGACCAGAAAGTTAGATTTTGTTTAAATATAGAAAGCAAAAGATTGAATTGGTCACAATGCCCTTGTCACATCAAAACTTATTAATAGATTGATTTAATTTCACAGTCCATAAACAGGCAAAAGTCATTAGAGTTTGCTATTCTTTGAATAAAAAATATGGAGCTGTATTCCTGTGAAGCTATTTGTACCATTAATTTGGAAACATCATCATAATATTTATTGCATTTAAGTGGGAATTGCTTGCATAGCATTTTACCAAGGAATTATATGAGATAACATTGACATTGCATATATCATTTTGAAAGGGCTTGACAGGACCTGATGGATCACCTGGCCCAGTTGGTCCAAGAGGACAAAAAGTAAGTTAAAAACATTTTCTTAAATGTTTAAGACTCATTCTTGGGAAAATTTCCTTAAGTACATAAGTTTAATTTTAAGATAATGGAAATAATCCTATTGAGGAAAATATGTCTTTGAAAAGCATACAAATGATTTTTCATTTATAAAGATGTCATTATATCTTACACAGACAAACTCTACCACCACCACCCTCACTGACCCTAACCCTACCTGTACACCCACACATATCCACACTTCTACATATTTTTCTGAAAGTTGAAATAAAAAGAAATTATTATGTGTTTTTAGGGAGAACCTGGGGTCCCAGGATCACGTGGATTTCCAGTAAGTAAAACATTTTGGATACTATATAAATGAATTAAAAGCCTGATAATGTTTAATTCTATGATATTCCTGGTGAAACATTTTACATAGAAATATAGTTAAAGTTTTGACTGGTTAAATGAATATTCTATAGCAGTTAATTGCATTCGATTAAGTTGAATACTACCCTGAAATTTATTGTAATAGGGTTTTATTTCTTTCTGTGAGTGGAATAATGCTAGAGAAACTTAAATGTGCAGTATAAAGTACATAGATGTACCATACAACATTCAGTGGTTGATTGGTTACTATTCAGTTGGCTTAAGTGCTCCTTTTCTAGGAAACTCGATCTTTTCTTATGGAAGAAAATCATTCTTGCATAGCTGCATGAGAGAAAAACCATACCCCATGATAAACCAAGAGCAGAGGTCCAATAGTCATGAATAAATTGTAGTACCTTCCCTGCATCTTGGTTTTAACTCCAATGAAAAACAATTTTCCCGGGAGTTCTTATCCTGTTCTCAGACTTGTCATTTACACATTGTACCATTAGGCTGAGATTTACTGATGGGGCCAGGCCGTCAGCATAGATCACTGTAACTATGCCTCGTAAGAGGAATGAGCTGGCAAACTACTTCTCATCCACTGGCTTTTTGTTCACAAATTATTATTTTTAGTTTGAAATTCTTTATTCTTCTCTTTCCTTTGAGCTTGCTCTGCTATATCTTAGCATCTATTCACTTTCCTATCAGACTTTCATATACCATCAATTATTTTCAGAACTGAATAACTTGCACTACTCTTTCTCCAACCAAATCTGGATTTATAGAATTTGTAAAATCTAATCTCTTGTCAACTTGAAAGCCACTAACTAGTAGTCTGTAGTCAACAAATATGTTTTCATTTTCTTCTTATCAAAACGTATCAGTTCCACATTTTTATCATATCAGTCTGATTTTCTATATAAGAAACATGTGCAAATAAGCATAACTTCAATAAATATTGTTACAGAAACACATCTAATGAATAACATTTTTGAAAATTTGTTGCTTACATTTGGCTCTGTCTCAACTATTATTGATTCATTGTCTAGCTCACTGCATAATGGAAACTAAAACTTCACTTAATGAAGGAGTGAATAACTAGCCAATTCAGTTAAAATTATCCAATTACATTGCTTGTTTTACTCACTATTTTCTTTCTCAAGCTCTATTTTGACCCTCTTCCTGTTACCTTACCTTCTTCCTCCACCCCTCCACCCCCTACTTTATCCACCCCTCCAAGTCTCCCTATTCCCTTCACCACCCCCAATCTCAAGCTACATACTCCTCCAAAAGTCTCCCCACATCCTCTCCCCCCACCCTCCCAAATCCCAATCCACACACCTCTTTAAAAGTCCCTCATAGGGGGCGGCTAGGTGGCACAGTGGATAAAGCACCGGCCCTGGATTCAGGAGTACCTGAGTTCAAATCCGGCCTCAGACACTTGACACTTACTAGCTGTGTGACCCTGGGCAAGTCACTTAACCCCCATTGCCCCGCAAAAAAAAAAAAAAGTCCCTCATAAATTAAAAAGAAAACCAACTAATTGCTTGTGTAGACAGCCTTCACCAACAGAATCGCTAGGGATCTTACTGGATACTTCAGTTATAAAGATATAAGAAAACCCCACATAACAAAAGCAATCTACATTTGTCTTGCATTTTATAGTTTCCAAAACACTTTTACACGCATTATTTTGCTTATTTAGATATTCACAACAACCCTAGGAGGCAGTGAGGGGACAGGTCTTCCCCTTTCCCCTTTCCTTATTTTGCAGATGAGGAAACTGAGGCTCAATGAAGTTGTGTCTTGCTCAAGGTCACATGACTAGGAAGTGGCACAATGAGGAATGGAGTTCAGGTCTTCTGATTCCTAATGAGGCCTTATAATGGATTGTACCATGCTTTGCAAAGGTAGCAGGAGAGATGATTGATTTTGAAACATCTACCTGGAAGAAAAAAAACAAACAAACAGGAACAGAAGAGTAAAGCTCCAGGAGAGATCCCTGGAATAAAGATTAGATTGAGAAGGGAATGGAAAGAGGATGGTACTCTAGGTAGAGGACTATGACAAAAGTATCTAAGTAATACAAAACAGAGACAAGATCACTGGATTTAAGATAAAATTCAGACGGCAGCTAGATGGTGCAGTGAATAAAGCACAGGTCCTAGATTCAGAAAGACCTGAGTTCAAATTTGACCTCAGACACTTGACACTTACTAGCTGTGTGACCCTGGGCAAGTCACTTACCCCTTATTGTCCTGTTTAAAAAAGAATCAAATTCAGCATGGCAAAGCATGTATGGACTTTTAATTCTCATAACTACTTGGGCCAAAGAGTCTGTGGCATAAATTTTTGAATGTTTTAAAAGGTGGCTCTCTTTTTTCTTAGCCACAGAAATGGCTGTTCTGTGCTTCTTTTTTATTTAATCTACATCTCTTTGGGACTAATACATTGCATTCATAAGTTTATAAAAGCAGGGCTTAGTGGATAAAGAGCAGGCCTCAAAGCCAAGGAGATCCAGGTTCAAGTTTCACCTCTGACACACATTGGCTGGGTAATCTTGGCAAGTCACTCAATTTCTCAGCACTCTAGTGAAATTCTTCCTCTAAAGTCTTCCTCCACTGTCTCATTATGGTGTACAGGTGACCTCAGGTTCTCTGGGGCTATGCCAATTGAGCTCATGCTCTGGCAGTTTCTGTTGTATTAAAGAGACTTTTAGGAAGTAGTGTGCTGGCAACAGATGACAGACCATTGTGTCGGCCAATGACCACCCCATTGCACTTAGCAACTACAATTCTTGGTACATAGAAAGCAATTAATGAATCCTTGATGAGTGACTGACAGACTGCAGGTTGGTAACTCCTTTTATCTTCACAACTCAATGAAATCACAGGTCCTAGAGGTAATGAAATATTGGGCAGAAAAATCTAACTGGTTAGCTTATCCCCCTTAGGAATACTCTAAGAACTAAATCTTTTAGAAACGAAGACTTGTTTGGCTTTCTTCGACAAATAACTCATATTTATTATTCACATTAAAAATGTTTTTTTAACATAAGCCTAATGTTTACCTTTTGTATGATTTATAATTTATTTTCTTTTTTTAAATTTTTAATTCATTTTGAACTTAAATACAAAAAAGACAAAAAGAGAACATTTCCATGTACATAGCACAACATGAAAAGGAGATTCAATATAAAGTCATGAATTTTCATTTCACACTGTTTGTTTAAAAAAAACCCAAGCAGCACCATGTAAAAAATGGGCACCTAGGTGGTACTGTGGATAAAGCACTAGTTCTGGAGTCAGGAGGAGCTGAGTTCAAATCTGGCCTTAGACACTTGACACTACTAGCACATCACTTAACCCTGATTGTTTCAAATATTTGGTGTCATCTCAAGTCATCCTGATGTATATCTTGCCACTGGTCTCAGATGGCTCTGGAGGAGAGAGTGAGGCTGGTGACTGTACTGCCCTCCTTCACTAAAATCCAATTCACTGCAAGTTATGACATCCCCTCTGGATGTCATGACTGAATTCCAGAATGAAGGACAAAACAACAATATAATAAATACTATGCATCGTTTTCAAAGCTACTCTGCTTTTCTCTGCTTCCTTCTAAGTTTTCTTTTGTTTTCTGCTGTGCACTTTTATTTTTTTTCTCCCTCCCTCCCTACCGCACCCTAGAGAAGGCTACATATTTCTATGTAAAACCAACTATACATACTCCTATATAACAATTCTTTGTCTGGTTGTGGATAGCATCTTCCTTCATAGGTCTTTTATAGTTGATTTGAGTGTTTATAATGGTCACAATGACTTAGTTGTTCTTAGAACAGTATTGCTGTTACTTTGTACCATATTCTCTTGATTCTGCTCATTTCATTCTTCATTATTTTAGGCATCTTTCCGTGTTTTTCTAAAACCAACCAGCTTATTGTTTCTTATACTGCAGTAGTATTCTATATAATTTATTTTCAAGAAATCTCTCCCTGTGTCTATTTATTTGTATGTGGATAAAATATATTATATAAAACAAATTTAATTTTCATTTTTCAGGGTCGTGGTATTCCTGGACCACCAGTAAGTATCATTTCATAGAACATTTAGCTTATTTAAAAAGGCAAGGTTGGATAAAAAGAATGTTCCATATTTTGCTCTATTTAGCTTTGTTCCATAAATAATATTCTGCCCTGCAGTAATCTTGTTGCTAACCTTTCTTTTGGTATCTATATTTCCCCATTATTTTTTGGCAATCCTCTTATGCTATGTGTCTCAGGGTAGAAATTTGCTTTTGGATTAGTTTATGAAATGTCTGGTCCACATGGAGTAGTTGATCATTTATGGAATGTGTTACTATCTCATTGGGAGACCAAGCTACCAAGGGCACATAACTCTAAATCAGATTTAAAACACAATTTGACAAAGTATTGTTTTAAAATCACTATTGTTTTAAAATCACTAATTTCCTTTTAATTTATTGACTTTAGGGACCTCCTGGTGCATCTGGACTCCCTGGAGAGCTCGGTCGTGTGGGACCATCTGTGAGTATCATGGGTTACTTTTCAGTAAATGTTTGTTCACTTGTCAGAAGATATCAATAGGGAAGAAATGACTATAAATATGCATGATGTTTTGCAAACTTGTTGATGTAGAAGTATTACCTTTATTTTATAATGTTGAGGGGTACTTGGAATAGGAGTGTCACTTTGCTTTCATCTGCTGCTTTATTTTCAACATTCATTCCAATGTATCCTAATTTTTATTGTTTCAGTTAATGCTATGAAGTGGTATTTCTCAAAATGTGGTCCAGGGATGGGGTTCATGAGGTCTGAGCTATTTCCATAATAATGCTAAGACATCTGAATTTCTAATATGATACACATCAATAGATATAACCCACATTAACAGAAACCCTTTGTGGGGAATACTCTTTATTTTTTAAGAATTTAAAGGGGTCCTGAAACCATTTGAGAATTCTTGGTCTAATGTTAGTAGAACAACTACTGCCACATGAGGTCAAGTAACTTGCCAGAGGTTATACAACTAATTAATGTTAGAGTGGATAGAGCACTAGGCCTGGATTCAGGAAGACTAAATCCAGCCTCAGACACTTTACTGGCTGTGTGACCCTGGGCAAGTCACTGAACCCTGTTGGCCTCAGTTTCCTCATCTGTAAAATGAGCTGGAGAAGGAAATGGCAGACCACTCCAGTATCTTTGCCAAGAAAACCCCAAATAGGATCATAAAGATTTGGACCTGACTAAACAATAAGAAGTCTCTTAATCCCCAGGCCAGCTTCTTTTCTTTAGATCATTTGTATGAAATAAAGAACTAGTAGCCTAAAATTATGATTATAATTTTATGATTATAAAGTGCCATGAATACAATGATAATAGTAACAGAAGATAATTTGTATTTTTATAAAATCTTCAAAATACTTTAAATCCATGATCACATTTGACTTCCACAACAACCTTATGAGGTAGAAAGCATGGGTATTATTATCCCATTTTACAGATAAGAAAACTTGCTCAGAGAGTTGAAGTAACTTGCTTAAAATCTTACAACCAATAAATAAGAGAACTGAAATCAGGAATATGCTGTAGGCAACTCTACCTTGGCTTGTGAGAACTAATTGTTACATTTTCAGTACAAGTATTTACACCTTGAAAATGGACAAAGCTACAAATTAGGGCTTGATTTATTGTTTTGTTGATTGTCTAGACTTGTGTTAATGCAGATTAAATTTAGGAGTGTCATATATACATTTCCCTTCTCCCCCAGCTGATAAAACATTTACCAGCAGACCTCTGGCTAGAATTAAAATCTAGGACTTTGGTATGAAAAGCCAAGCCTTATTATGGTACTTTACAGCTTCTTCCCTACCATATTGAACCATCAAAAATCATATTTACATACATCAGGGTATCAAGGGTATAATCAGGGTATTAAAGTTTTGGGTATCAAATTAAAATTGATACACTATCAAGTTGAAATCCACTGTGGATCAGAATCCACTGAAATCCCAGTGTGTTCTTAAGTACACTTTATACATGGATCCTCTTTGCTAAAAAGGACATAACCTGTGGGCAGATGAGGTGAAGTGGAAAACAAATTCAAAATAATCATAAGACAGAAATGATTCAAATTATTGTTAGTGGCTTCTTGTGGCAGAATGTAAAAAAGGAAGTCACATGCCACGGGTAATTTTGGGTTCAAGACTAGTTAAAACCCATTGCCATGTTCATATCTTACTTGGAATTTTCTAAATCAGTATAATAACAGTTCAAGTGATGAATGGGATTATGAAAAACATTGGTATGAGGCAGGCACTGACTGCAAAGACTAACCTATTTCTCATTTGAGGCTAATTTTTTTATGATGAAGGAAATATTTTTGCTACAATTAAGTATTCACGGTACTATCAATACTTGCTGGTTTTGTCAATAACTATAAAAATCCAGAAGAATTTTTTTTTCTAATTTTCCTTTATCAGATATAGAAATGCCCTATCCAATTGAATTGGATTTCCCATTTTCCTCTGTTCAGGTCTAGACTAATTTTATTAGTTTGAGAGATGAAACTCATTCATTATCTTGCTCTTGTTCTATGGAGATTATAGACTAGGGAGGGACTCATTGATTTCTTTGCTTGCTTGAGCATTAAGTGAGTTCTGTGGGTCTTTATGTATCTCATCATTTCTTCTGTATCTTCTACCATAAGTTGCCGTTTGTTTAAACATTTACTTGCTATATCCTCCAAATGTAGGGTGATCCCGGGAGAAGAGGACCACCTGGCCCTCCAGGTCCCCCAGGACCTAGTGTAAGTGCTCTTAGGCCTGTGACCTTTCCATGGAACAGATCGTCAAACTTGACAAATGTGAACAAATAAATGAGTGTAAACATAAAGTGTTATTATTATCCCATATTTATAATAAGCCTCATTTCCCAATGTGGCTATCTATTTTCATCTCTTATTGAAAGCATGAATCCTTTAAAGATAGAAAGTTTATAGGAAAAAATTAATGTTTTTACAGTATAAGAAAATTTAAAATAAGTTCAAGATAGGAGTAGATAGGGGCAGCTAGGTGGCGCAGTGGATAGAGCACCGGCCCTGGATTCAGGAGTACCTGAGTTCAAATCCGGCCTCAGACACTTAACACTTACTAGCTGTGTGACCCTGGGCAAGTCACTTAACCCCAATTGCCTCACTAAAAAAAAAAAAAAAAGATAGGAGTAGATGGGGATTAATTCACCTTTAGGGCTCAGAGCTCCTCCTTATAATCTTGGCGGGGGGTCCCCTCAAAGTATGAAAATATAATTATATAGCTTTCTTAAAAGATAAGTACCATGATTAGGAGACTTTGGATTTTCTAGGACATTCCTAAATATATCACATTGCCTTTAGATTGCCATGTCTTGTTAATTGGCCAGTATCTTTATTTATTTTATTGGCAGATGCCTCTTTCCCACCAATTGGCCGTGAATATTTGAACCAATTATATTTGTTTTATTTGAAAAGTTATGATTCTGAATAGTCTGTAACTCTTGCTCATTTTATTTGCTTTAGGGAACAATTGGCCTTCATGATGGAGATCCACTGGTAAGATGTTTGCTTTTATGAATAAAATTTTGTCAGTTAAAAACAACGTATTCCTTCTTTAGGAAGGCTTGTCTAAGCAGCTTTTTTTTTTTCATTTTGGATGGCCATGTGATTTGAATCCCAGCACAGTTTCCTAGTGTATAGGACTTAGTTGGTTCTTTTTCCAAGCATGGAATTATTTCATTCTTATTTCATGGCCCCACTCAGAACTAAACCAGCATTTATTATTTCTTTGCTTTTATTTCAGTATGATTTTCCATTGTAAGTAGGGTATCTTTACAGCCAGAGGTCTTTGAAATTTAGGAGGTAAAAGTGAGATAGTTTCCCAGTGCCCTACTTTACATTTAGAGATTTCAGCAGTGTAGGGAATTGACAGTGTGGAAACTACCTTCATTGGTACAAGTAAGCCACTAATTTGTAACATATACTCTTAGAGGGTTGCTTGGGAGGCACTGAACAATTAAGTTAACTTGACTATAGTTATACAGCTTGTATATGTCAGAGGTAGAACTTGAACCCAGGTTTTTCTGACCCCAGGTCTACTTTCCTATCCTTTATACCATAGTACTTTGCCTTAGGTGTTTTGTTTTCGTTTGCCTCTGGGTCTGGGATTTCACTGGTTTAGGGAACTCCTCATTAACAAATTGCTTCAGACAAGGCAGATCTATCCTGCGACTTATGATCTTAGAGGGTCTCTTAGAACAATGGTCCCCAGAGTTGGGGGCAGCAGCCCTCTGGGGCATCATGGCATGACCTTAAGACTGTACATGATCAATCAGTCAGATAGTAGGAAAGCTAGGTCCCATTTCAATATCTCTATGATAGCCATTCATGAGGATTGTCTTTAACACAATGACATGCATCCTTTATGTATGGTGACCCAAATTCCCCTACTTTGCCTCCTAACTCCACTATATGAGTTCCTAATCTTCCCCCTTTCAGTACTAAAGTATAAGTGCCTCAAGGCAGTTATAACCTAAACACTACCTTAGATACCCACTGCAGCAATTATGTAGGTGCCACTGGGAAAATCCTGCCTACTCTAATCCCAAAATACTTACCCCCTGTCCCCTAGAATACCTCCCTGTTGTGATATATGCCCCTTTGAGGATGGGTGGAGGGCAATCAACACTAAGATTTCTATCTCATTCATGTTTACATTTTGATAGTGAGTTATGTAGCAGTATATCTATAAAAATTATAGTTAAATAAATATAAATATATTTTGAGTACATGCTCAATTTTTTTTCTAATAGGGTTTGTGATTTTAAAAGTTTGGAGACCATTGGCCTTGTACACTGATATATAGAATCTCAATCTAGAATCTCAATGTAGAATCTCAATATAGGCCTTCTAGAGCCAAAATGAGGATACCTAGTTAACTATGCCATTTTCTGACTCTCATTTAACATATTAGTGATTACTGTTGGCAAAGTAGATGACTGAACTAATGAAAATGAAATTTTTAAAGGGGGCATATCCAAATACATTCTAATGAATTTGCTTTGTGTGTCAATTGGAACTTCTTAAAAATTTTTACTTGATTGGCCCATTTGGTTTTAAAATTCCCACCTTTCCCCCCCTAACTCTACATGATTTTTTTTGTAGTGTCCTAATTCCTGTCCACCAGGTCGTTCGGGATATCCAGGTCTACCAGGCTTGAGGGTAAGGGAATTAATTTGATTATTATATTTATTAGAGTTGAACTATCAGGGGAAGAAGGAAACATTTATTTTGGGTTCTGTTCTCCCTGTGTGTATCATATTGATAGAAAATTGGTCCTCTGATGGAATAATGGGTTTGTATGCATGTACTCTCATGCATTACTAACAGAATTCACTTATTGTAGCTAATAGGATTCCCTGCTAAATGGAGATTTTAGTTTTATGTTTCCTTTGTTGGTCCAGGAGGAAAACACCAAGAAAGAAAGTGCTTGGTTTGGGATTGGATGAAATACAAAAATCAAGTGTTCAAAAGTTTGTCTATCTTTTGGCATAATTAATCTAGTGCATTTTGGAAGCAGGTGCAAAAATGTACAGGCAGTGAATTTAATCAGAATGGTGTTAGGGGAAAAATGTTAAAGCTTGAGATAAAATGAGATTATCAAAGAGAGATCTATTCTTTTCAAAGAAATTTTTTAAATTATGAATGTATCCATCAAGAAACATAAATAAAAATACAATTATATTTAATATTAATTATTAAATAAGAAATAATTAATGTTGTATATTAAAATATTTAATATATAAATAACAGGATAATATGTGTTGGAGTAGCGGTATTCTCAAACCTTTCTGCCTTATTCACAATGTCTCTTTTTCCTTTTGGATAATATTCAACCTCCCAAGAGGGAGTATGTCAGACAAATCTCAAGTGACTCTGTGGTGGGATAAATTGCTCTCTTCTCTCCTAATCCCTAAACCCAGTCTGATTTAGAGCCAGCCCTGAGGGAGGCACAGAGGAGGCCTTTGTTCCAATCTGAAGAACTGCTGGGGAAAATGATGTATCTACCAGTAAAGGTCTCCTTGGATTCTGATGGCCTCATCCTAAACAGCATTGCCTCCAACCAATTATTCCACTGGAGTAGAATTCATTATCCTCTGTTGATCTTCTGAATTGGGAATGACTTGATTAGACAGGGTAGTCTTCTTCCATGAGGACTTTCATCCCTGGAATCAGATGGGCTTTTGGAAGCCAAGAGCAAGACAAACTGTCTGGGTTTTCACCCAAGGTGGATATGCCATAAGAGGCTACTGAACAACTGAAGCTACTTTCAAAGCTCCTGTTGCCACAACTGACCACTTCCACTGTTTCCTTTGTGGGAATCACTAGACAGCTCAACTCATGTACATAAATTGTTGATAGGATCACGCAGCTGGGCAATGACCTTCCTTGCCTGTGACTTTCTTTTAAGAAAGGGAGTGGGATGTTATGTGTGTGGGAGAGAGCCTGGTCATATTTTTTTTTTTCAGAGACCTTTCCTTGTATTTGGAGAGATGGGGTGGGTAGCTGAGTCAAGACTGCCACCTTCTGGCTTCTGTAGATGACTGAGGTAGAAGTCTTTATGCCTAGCTCATTTTAAAATGTGAAAAATAGCTTTAGAGAACAGAAAGTAGCTGTAATTGAACCAAGACATAGTTGCATTGAACAATGGATAACATGAGATCTTTCCACCAGTATTATATGAAGATTAAAGGGTTATTTTAGGCAATAACATTCTTCTTTTGACTTTAACAGCTCTTTTTTCAGTAGCATATTGCTATGGATTTGAGGAATCCAGGACAATTTTTTAAAGGGCAACCTCTAGTGAAAGATAAGAACTGAAATAATAATTGTTTTTTTGTATTTGGTAGGGTCACAAGGGGGCAAAGGGAGAAATTGGGGAGCCAGGAAGACAAGGTCACAAGGTAAGAAAAATAAATATTTAGTTGGTAAGTTGACACTGAGAAGCAGTGATTAATAGCAGTATTGCCATTACTAAATCAGGCAGTGTTTCACCTTTCCTCCCTAAATGCAGGGTCCTGAGTGGCATATGATGACATTCTTGACCTGCCACGATATACTTAAAATAGCTCATTTACAAGAAGCAGACTAAGCAAAGTTTTTATGCATTCATTTAAGTCTTTCTTTTTATTTGCTGTCTTCTTTTTCCTTTCCAAGTGAATTGCATTTTTGTTGGGTTTCCTTCCTTGACAATTCTGTTATTTCATCATAATTTGGCTAACTGCTTCATTCTTTCAAATAGTCATTTTATTGTAGGTATGTAAAGAATTGATGGCATTAACCAAAAGAGAGTTTCATAATGGGTTTTGAACTTTAGGGTTCCTCAGCTCTTAAGTTAAAAATGGTTTTGCCTGCCATACCTCTTTTTATTTTCCCTTCTTATTTTTGGTACAGCTAAATCTAAGAGTTAGGAGGAAGATTTCCAGACAATTTGGTGGTGGCAGAAATGATATGACTTTGTTAACTTAATAGCAAGATGGCCACCTCATGAAATCCATTATCATAAATTGCATCATCTGATATCTTTCCCAACGGAAGAGTCAAGGTTAAAATCTAAAGGGAATTTAAAAAAACAACTGAAATTTTCAATCTGCAAACATATTCAATACCAGTGCTAGTGGAGTGGTGCTTGGCTTTCCATCTCCTTGGCTTCCATGGAGACATAATAATAGTAACTTATATTTACAAAACACATTCTGATTTACACAGCTCAGTGAGATAGGTAGTTCACACATCATCACTGTGAGCTTCCTTACCACAGTATGGGGTGGTGGATAGAGTGTATTGAGGAAGACCCAGGCAAGTAATTATCCTATAAACTTATAACTATTTGGCCAACTGGGATGATTTTGTTCAGATTCGATGAGCTTTTTTTGAGAACTTTCCCTGAGTAAAGAACCATATTAGGTGCTGAGGAAACAAAGATAAAAATCAGATCGTCCCTGCCCTTGAAAAGCTCATATTCTACTGAAGCATACATGCACTTAAATATACCACAGAGTTAATGGGAATTAACTTTCATTACAAATTATTGCTGACTTCACAATATTTGATATTTTAAGTAGAAGTTACTGGATCGTATTTTAGGTAATTAGCTGAATTTCCCACCTGGAAGAGTAAACAAAGATGTCTTCTTGCACAATTTCAGGCCATGTAAGCAGCCATTGATTGAAGAGTAAAGGAATTACCCTATCTTTACATGGAGCTACATTCAATAAGTGCTTAAAGACCCTAAGGATCAAGTAATCGATGAAAAAGAGCTTCCAAGGCTCTTATTTGACATTAGTGTTTGTACTGTTGACAGAGCTAAGAAGGAGTGCAGAAAATTGCTGGGTAGGCCCAGCGGGAGGCATTAGATATGCAAATTGACCTTTTATCAAATGCATAAATCTGAACATTAGCCAAGTGAAGATGCTTAAGGCAGGTTTATTTGTAAGGAACAGCTTTACCCGAATACCCACTTGATTGGGCTGAAGTACCTTCAGCGTTTGAACTGCCCTATTGAGGATCATATCACAGATCTGCTGGCAAAGATGACCTGAAAATTGGGCAATAAGGAACTATTTTAACTTGCCATTAAAATAGGATTAATTTTTGGGATAGCCCTGTGATTATTGGCATAGGGACTTCCTGGTGAGTTCAATTACCCTATGACCTGTGATCTCATGTTTTTATAATAATTAATAATAATAGTTATAATGATAACAACAATAATGTAGTATTTAAATAGTGCTTTAAGAAGTGCAAATGATAAAACATATGTAGAGTGTTTATTTCATGATCCATAACCACCTAGTTTTTTTTTTTTGTTTTTTTTTTTGTTTTTTTTTTTAGTGAGGCAATTGGGGTTAAGTGACTTGCCTAGGGTCACACAGCTAGTAAGTGTTAAGTGTCTGAGGCCAGATTTGAACTCAGGTACTCCTGACTCCAGGGCTGGTGCTCTATCCACTGCGCCATCTAGCTGCCCCGCCACCTAGTTTTATTGATGAAAAAGTTGAGGTACAGAGAGCTTTGGGATTTTCCCCAGTTCACACTGGGGGGGAGTAAGAAGTGTAGCTGAGATATTGATACAGGTTCTCTGACCCTAGGTACTCTTCATCACTTTTTCCTTGTTTTTATCTATTTAATAGATTTTTAATAATAACCTCCAGGTTTTTATATTTGAAGCAGATACAGGTACAGTACTGTCCTAGGGTTAAACATCCAAATTGAGATCTAAAATAATGAAAAATAAACTAAGGAATAAAAATCTAATACTTGCAAACTACAAATTATCTTTGTTTGATTCTTCCTTCCTCCTCTGATTTCCCCCTCCCCCAAATGCTCTAGAGAAGTAATTATTTAGAAGCATGCAGACAACTGTTACTCATCCATGTGTGTACTATCCACTTAGGTATTATTTCCAACAATTCATATGTCCCAGACTGATGTCCTTTGCCAACTATCTGAATTGCCTCCTTCCACTATCAGTTACTGGTACTTAGGGAATGCAATCTTAACATAATTAGGGAGGTAAATCATTTGCAAAAAAACCATATAATACATTCTTATACCAAAGTGATTTTTGCATTATACAGTGTTTTAGGTTATCTGAATCACTTGTTCTTCTCCATTAACGCTGATAGTTGGAATTGACTGTCATTTCTTTTGCAGAAATTTCTAACTATCACTGCTAGACCTTGAGAGAAATGAAGGTGGATTATTCTTAACATGTAACAAAGGGACAATGAAAATAGAAATGAAGTTGAGTTTCATAAAGCATCTTTTAGGAAAAGTTATTAAAAAGAAAGAATTTCTTGTCAAATTGTGTCACTTTGTGGATTATTGCTAAGGAGAATGCAGAAGTTCAAGTCTAAATTTATATTCCATAAAGAATTCATTTAGAAAAGATTAATCACATGAAATTATTTGGTTGAATGTGATTCCCTGTAGCTCCATGGAGGCCAAAACACAACATTTTCATTGGTTAGGGATTGGGTTCTTTGGTGGAATATTCTCATATTAATATTTTATCTTTAGAGTATTTTAAGATACAACCAGGGGCAGCTAGGTGGCGCAGTGGTTAGAGCACTGGCTCTGGAGTCAGGAGTACCTGAGTTCAAATCCGGCCTCAGACACATAACACTTACTAGCTGTGTGACCCTGGGCAAGTCACTTAACCCCAATTGCCTCGCTAAAAAAAAAAAAGTTATTATTAAGATACAACCAAACTTATAAAAATGTAAAATTGGACTAGACTGAAGATATTGTTAAATATGTTGATTTTTGCATGACATTTCTCAGTTTTAGCTGTTGTTTTTTAGGGAGAAGAGGGTGACCAGGGAGAACTTGGAGAAGTGGGAGCTCAAGGACCTCCGGTAAGGTATTCTTTGGTTGATTGATTGTTTGATCAACCAACATTTATTAATGTGCCAGGAAACATGCTAGGCAGTGGAAATGCAAAGACAAAATTGAAATAATCCTTATTCTTGAGGAATTTACATTGTGTTAGAGTATATGTACATAGAAATAATACATACAAAATATATAGAAGATAATTTTAGGAAAGGGCTCTAGGTCTAGGGGAATCAGGAAAAGCTTCATGAAGTAGGAGGGACTTGAACTGAACTTTCAAGGAAACTAAATATAAGAAGTGAGGTGAGAGGGAATGCATTCTAGGCATGAGGAAGAGCTAAAGCAAAGGTACAGATATAGGAGATGGAATGTCCTGGGTGAGGAACAGCAAGAAGGTCCTTGATTTAATTAATTGTGTAAATTTTGTTAATTATTAAATCTTTAAAAATATTCTATATTTGTATAGTAATAGTATCAATTAAAAGTTTAAAATCATCCAAATAAAAAGCATGCACACTGGTAGTCTAACATCAACTCCCTCCTCTCCTTTTTTTATGACATCATATGATTTTTGCCAAGCTACTTCTTTTGGAAAGATGGAAAGAGTGCTAGTATATGGTCAAATGCTTTTCTTTTATGCATTGTAACTTATTTTAAAATTTTGTATTCTATTTTTCAAATAATAAGTATTTTAAATTTAATCTCTCTCCTATTACCTTTCATGAGCAATTCAAGAAAAACCCTCCCAAAATAATTCCCTCAGTATGTATCCATATAGTCCAGCAAGGTGAATTTTCACATTAGCCATGTCCAAAACTGTATGTCTCTGTATTTTAAGTTCATCACCTCTCTGTCAGGAGGTGAGTGGCATTCTTCATCAATTATTTTGGATTTGTGATTTATCATTGTGTTGATCAGTTGCTTTTCTCTACAGTGTTATTGTATATGTTATTGTATAAATTGTTCTCCTAGTTCTACTTACTTTGCTTGCATATCTTCATAAAGGTCCCAGTTTAATTTGAAATTGTCTATTTCATCATTTCTTATGGCACCATAATAGTCCACTATGTGATATGCCATAATTTGTTTAGGCATTCCCCAGTGGGAAAATATCTTTTTGGTTTCCAGTTTTTCACTAACATGAAATGAATTACTAGAAATATATATATATATTTCCTTTTGGTTTGATTTCTTTGGGGATAAAGTAGTACCTACCACTATTCTGTGGTATATCTAAGTCTAAGAATATGCAGAGTTTAGTAACTTTGGGGGCATAGTTCCAAATTACATTCCAGAATGGCTTGACTAATTCACAGCTCCATCTGTTTGTTGTCCCACATTCGCTCCAACATTTGTCATTTTCCTTATTTGTGATCTTTGCCAATTTGATAGGTATGGGTAGAACCTCAAAGTTGCTTTAATTTGTACTTCTTTAATTATCAGTGCTTTAGAGATTTTTTTCAAATGATTGTTGATAGCTTGGAGTTCTTCCTTTGAAAGAAATTTTAACTTCTTTTGAACTGCTTGCTCAATATCCTTTGAACATTTATCTTTTGGGGAATGGCTCTTAGTCTTTTAAATTTGAATCAGTTCCTTATATAACTTTGGAATGAGACCTTTATTTGAGAAATTTATTGCAAAGATTTTTTTTATCCCCAGTTATGTGTTTCACTTCTAATTTTTACTATAATCAAAGTCACCCATTTTATCTTGCATGATCCTCTCACTTGTTTAGTCATGAACTCTTTCCCTATCCATAGATCTAAAAGGTAAGCTCTTCTTTACTCCTTCAATTTGTTTGTGATGTGACATTTTTTCTATCAAAGTCATGTCTCCATTTGGAGAACTATTACTTATGATCACATAAAATTAAAAAAAATAGGTTTAGGGGCAGCTAGGTGGCAGAGTGGATAGAGCACTGACTCTGGAGTCAGGAGGACATGAGTTCAAATCCAGCCTCAGACACTTGACAACTTACTAGCTGTGTGATCCTAGGCAAGTCACTTAATCCCAATTGCCTCACTCAAAACAACAATAACAACAACAACAACAACAACAACAACAACAACAACAAATAGGTTTAAGGTTTAAGTGCCCAAAAGGCTATCCAAAGAGCAAAGGTATTCCATATATATGTATATAGGTATACATATATGTATATATTCCATACATGTGTATATAGGTATACATATACATTCCATATATACACATATATGCACATATCCTGTATATAGGTATACATATATACAATACACACATGTATATATTATATATTATACAACATATATGTGTTATATATGTATATGTGTGTATACATATACACACACATACCACATATTCAAAAGACTAGCCATTTGTCCTTTGGCAATTACAAGCCTCTTGAATATGAGTAGGTAGCATCAGACTGATTAGTTTAGTTTTTTTTTTTTAAGCTAGCATATTATCATTCTAATTAGAACATTCTTAATTGCTGGCAATCATGTCTTTTAATAAAAAGACATTCCCTTGTGTTTTAGCAGTTTGTTGCTCTAATATGCATAGTAAATTAATTTGGAATAACAGCGTTCCTCTATTCAGAGCATTATGTTATGCCAGGCTGGTCCTTTTGGGGGGAGCACTAGATGAGGGTGGAATTAATCCACATTGTTTATCCTGTTGGAATAAATAATCATAATTATGGGAGTAATGATTTCCAAACATCCATTGAATATGGCAGTGTGTGCTCACCATTATAGGAGAAACATAGAAAACAAACATTGTTCTTGCTCTCATGGAGAAAAATGTCTAAAAAGGACAGGAGTCCAAACATTTGAAGTTGGAAGAAGTTGGGTTACTTGTTCTACTTCTCTACTTCCCTCACATGCCCTAATTCAGGGAGTTCTGCTGATTGGGACCTGCTTAGGAACATGCTAAAAATCAAGCTAGATATTGAATAGTGAATTTTTATTATTTTTTTTTGTGGGGCAATGAGGGTTAAGTGACTTGCTCAGGGTCTCCTCAGAGTCACACGGCTAGTAAGTGTCAAGTGTCTGAGGCTGGATTTGAACTCAGGTCCTCTTGAATCCTGGGCCAGTGCTCTATCCACTGCTCCACCTAGCTGCCCCCTTGAATAGTGAATTAAAGGGTAAAAAGTTGTTTCTACTCTGCCTCTTTTTTTTTTTTAGATAAAGTATATCCCAAGAGTCTTAGTGAAATTTTAAGCTATTAAAGTTTATTTAAAAGCTATTAAATCTTAAAACTTCTCAAAGACTCCTGGGGGTACCCTGTATATTGGTATTTAATAGAATATATTTGTTACAGAAACTTACTGTCTTTACTCTAGTGATGTTTTTAAACTGTATCTGTCATTTCATTGGTAGAGGGAACTCCTAGTGAGGAAACTTCTTCAACCCATGCAGTCATCATTTACTGAGCAGAGTAACCAAAGAGAGCTGAGGCAAAAAGGGTTGGTTTGATGAAACAAGGGTTACATATGCTGCAGGAATATCTGTTAAAAAATGTTATACATAAGAGGAAAATGAGACTCAGAAAAGTGAAATGACTTTAAATTACACATATAATAAGCATAAGGCCCATGATTCAAACCCAGGTCTTTGCCACAATCTCTAGCACTTTTTTTTTTTTTTTTACCACCACCAGGTTCCTCTAGTTACAAACATCTGGCTTGGGAAGAGCCTCTGTGTTCTACATCATGACTACCTTTTCAGTATACCTCATAATTGCTTGAACCTGAGAACTACCTTCTATGCAAATGTAGACATTTAAGAAGTTACTGGTGCTTAGGGGGCATATAACCCATTCCACTGTTGAAACCCCTGCCACTTCTTTAGGAGAAACCCAAACTTACACTTCTTCCCTATTTTTTGCATTTATCCCACAACACACACACACACACACACACACACACACACACTGGAGTTGTCATTAGTGTTAGTAAAGAAAGTCATGAGGGTTTTGACTCTGACATCATGAGTTGGAACTCCAAATCCATTTTCCTCAGAGAAACTGCATGTGAAATGGTGATTATCTAGAATGTTTCCTATTATAGATATATTTCTATCATAGAATTTTTAGTGCTAGGCTTCAAGCACATGATTATGCTTTACTGAGGCCAAATGCATTGGTCTAGTTACTTAGTCATCAAGTATAACATTTTTTTTCCTGCGGGAAAATTCACTCACATTTAAAACAGCTTAAATGCCAAAGAATTCATAGAAATCTTAGAAAACAAGCCTTTTTCTCAATTTGGGCCTGAGCTTATAAGTTTTGGTACCTTTGTAAAAAAAAATCAGTTACAGCTTTTTTTTTTTTTCTGGGGCAATAAGGGTTAAGTGACTTACCCAGGGTCACATAGCTAGTAAGTGTCAAGTGTCTGAGGCTGGATTTGAACTCAGGTCCTCCTGAATCCAGGGCCAGTGCTTTATCCACTGTGCCACCTAGCTACCCCCTACAGCTTTGGTTTTTAATAATTATTCCAGTTCTAGCTTTGCATGAATATTTGTACAATACTTAAATTATTTTTACTCTTCAAGGCTAAGGAAAGCCTTTTTGATTTTTTTCATTTCTAAGTAAGGATATCACCATTCACAGGTGTGCATTTTGGTAACATTCTGCTTTTCTAACATTTCAGCTTTGGCCAACTGACAATTCGTTTTCTAGTTCAGCATCAAATTATTTGTCATCCATATTTTAAAGTTTTCTTTTATAGAGGGATATAGTCTTTAACCCAATCACCAGCAGAAAGCCTACTGAAGAGGAAACATGAAGTAATAAAAAATTATTTAAGAAAATACATTTCTGTTAAAATTTCTTTTTCTTCTTTCTTTTCCTTTCTTTTAATTTCTAGGGTCCTCAAGGCTTGAGAGGAATAACTGGTATAGTTGGGGCCAAAGGAGACAAAGTAAGATCAAAATTATTTTGGTTTTAAAAAATTAAATAATTTATTATAAACTTAATATTGGAGAGCCATATAACTAATGTGTAATTTAAGATTCTAAATGTGGATTCTAATCTGTTCCCCCAGTTTTGGGGGAAACTGACTAAAAATCACTGATTAAACGAGTTTAGGTTTTTAAGGGTTTATTGGAAAATAGAAAGAAAAAAGATTGAGAACAGAATTCTAACAGCCTGGCATTCCTATCTTTCCTCAAATTTCCTGTGAAGTCCTCTGCCGCCACCACCATCAAGTCAGGAAGCCAAAAAGCCCCCGCGCTCTCTGCGCAGGCTCCCTTTCCTCCTTCCTGTCTCCCCCCAGACCACAGGAGGCTCCTCAAGTTGATTGGCTGGTAGCCTTGATAGACAGCACCCATGAGCAAACGTCATTTCCTGACGCCAAGGAAAAGCCACAATGCCTCTGAGGCATTTTCCTCATGGTGGAGCTTTCCCACAGCAAGTCTCCAGTAGGTGGCGTCATTCCAATCATTACAGTACCCCCTTTTGTTCCTCAAGAAACAAAATGTTTCCTTGACGGAACAAAAGGGGGGACTAATTACCTTTTCTTCCAGGTAAATCTATGTGTTTGTATTTAATTTAAATGCATAAAATCTTATGATAGCTTTTAGTCACTCTAGGACTATATCATTCACATTCATTGTTCCTTATATTTAGCATACATGCTGGTCTTCTCTTTATGCTTTTTTTGCATAGCATTATTTCACAAAGTTCTCTCCAATTTCCTTTACCTTTATCATATTTGTTGGTATTAATTGCATTATGACAGACTTGGACCTACCATGATTTATCCGATTTCCCTTATTATTAGATACATTGGTTGCTTAACATTATTGTTACTGATAGACTAATTCAAAATATTTTAATTCTTATGTTTTCTGGTCACTGTATACGATCTATTATAACCATTGTTCTCAAGTTATGCTTCAGTGCTTAGTAGGCTATCCCTACCATTCTGTTTTTAGGCTAGGAAACTTACGAAGATGACTATGAATACTTAATTCCAATTACTGATTTTAAAAAATAAATTATTTTATTTAAATAGTAATTTAAACAAGTACCATTTAAATAATGGTATGGTAGAATGAGATGGGTTGTCCAGCTCTTGTATATGAATGACAGATTCATGAAATGTTCCATGTTTTGAAACCAGGTCTTCCCGATTCCAAGTACATCACCCTTCCCTTCTTTCCTGTCCGCCACCATACAATTCTGCCTTCAAAAACACAACATTTTTTCATTTGTAGAAGACGTGAACTTAGGAGCCCTTAAGTCACCTTCTTCCTATGTATCCTTCTATTTATATATTGTTTCCTAATCCTATTTGAACTTTTAAATGCTGATACAGAGGATTCTCCTTTTTTGGATCTTAATCATTTCTTAAAACAAATGATCCTTCTCTGAGAAAATTAATTAGTATTAGGAATATCTCAGAGATGTAAGGGACCTTAGAATTCATTAAATCCTTAATTCATTAAATTCCTTAATTTTAATGATGGGGAGACTGAAATCCAGAGCAAATTGCCTCAGATCTCAAGGTTAGTTAGAACGAAGTATGGAGATTGTCCTGATATGTTTTTAATTTGAGAATTTCTTCCATTTGGTGCTTTCTGGGAAAAAAAAAAGCCCTTTGGTTTAGTCTTTATCAAGTTGTCCTTCAAACAGAAATGCTCTTGTCATGAATTCTAATACAGGAAGTATCTTCCTTTCATCTGAGATTCTCTCCTGTAAAATTCAATTGAGCTGGACTCACCTAGCATTTAAAAAAACTTATTTTTATTTGTGATAGATAACTGCATTTTATACATATATCAAACATAGATATAATATGTACACACATATATGACATATATAATATAAATTTTCTACATTATTACATTTAGATATGCCTAGGTATATTCTAATACATATAACTTAGTATTCTAAATCTTAAAATAACTTTTTAAGTACCTACTACAGACTTAATATTGTGCTAAGTGTTGGGGATACAAAGACAGAAGTGAGGTACACCCTGCCCTTGAGCAATGTACATTCTATTATAATTACATAAAATGAATGATGAATTACAAGGGCTTTTAAAATTATTTCTGGGTCATTCTTCACCTAAGGGAATGCTGATTAACATTTTGCTCTTAATTCTTAAGGATCAATGAATTCCATGATTCTTTAGGTGCCTCGGATTCAATTGGTCTGTAAATACTTTTGAATCATGTTAAAGATGTGAATTCTAAATGCTCACCATGGTCTCTCTCATACTGCTGTCCTACTTCATTATCTGTCTATTCCTTCTCTTTTTATGTTTTCTTATCTCTCTGGTACACTTTTGCCCATTAGATTAGTTGTCTCTTTATTTGTGTCAACTAAAGCTATAAATCTAGGTGGTATAGTGGCTCCAGTGTTAGATTTGGAGTCATGAAGGTCTGAGTTTAAATTCTGCCTGTCACTAGCTATATGATCTTGGGCAAGTCACATAGCTGCTCTCTACCTCAGGTTCCCCATCTGTAAAATGGTAATAACTTCATCCCTGTCATGAGAACTGATAATCCATCTTTCAAGTTCTGCATCAAACCATTTATTTTTGCGATCCAAATTTTAAAGTTTTCTCTTAGGAGCAGGTGGAATAGCCTGCTACCTTGTCATGAGAGTAAAGTGAAATAAAGCATACACAGTGCCTTTAGAACCTTGTTTAGTCAATTAGTTGTGTCTAACTCTTTGAGACCCCATTCAGGGGTTTTCTTGGCAAAGATACTGGAGTGGTTTGCCATTTCCTTCTCCAGCTCATTTTACAGATGAGGAAACTGAGGCAAACAGGGTTAAGTGACTTGTTCAGGGTCCCACAGTTAGTGTCTGAGACTGGATTTTAACTCAGGTCCTTCTGACTCCAGGTCCAGTGATCTATTTACTGCTCCACTTAGCTAACCTTAAGAACCTTAAGGCAGTATATAAATGTTAATGATCCTTGTGCCCTCTTTTCTGCCTTTTGCTATTAAGGTGATCATCTTTCCCTTTTATTTTATTTTAAAGTCCCTACTTTGTTGGTGAGAAAAAAATATAGAGAGAGTAGGAACATTGGTAATCAGAGAATCATTGACCTACATATGGAAGACTGAGGTCATCCAACCTAACCCCTCTAGTTTTATAAAGGAGGAAACTGAAGGGAGTTTAAGTGATTTGTCAAGGATAGATACACAGCTAGTCTAAGTTTCAGAAGCAGGAGGTGAAGCCAGCTCTTCTGACTCCAGAGACAATACTCTTTCCAATGTACCATGCCACATCTCTTCATGCAACATATAAAGATTTTTATAATTTTTATATTTAATAATATGTTTACATAATTTTAAACAATAAGTCACATTGTCTATATTTGGGTTATTATTTTCACCCTGCTAATGATAATAAAAGACAGAAATTATTTTTCAAAGTGGTGATTGAAATAAGCTATTGCAATCCTGTGTTAAGAGGGATCTGACTATTAGTTATATAGACATAGATAAATGTTATTATAATAGTAATATCTGGCATTATATATAATGCTATCAGGTCACAAGGTGTTTTATATATATGATCCCATTTGATCTTTACAATAACCTATATGGTAGGTGCTATTATTATCATCCCCACTTTACAGATAAGGAAACTGAAGTTGAAAGGGTTAAATGATTTACCCAAGGTTCCCATAGCTAGTATCTAAGGCAGGACTCAAAGCTAGCTCTTCCCGACTCCAAGTCCAGCACTCAATCCCACCATGCCATCTAATAGCCATCTCTTGGTGGGGATCCAATGTAAAAAAATATGAATAAGGGTGCTGCTACCTTTGGCAAGAACTGAAGCTTAAAATGGGAGTAGAAATGTCAAGTGAAAGGATTTTGTAGGGCATGCCTGAAATGGGCCACATGCCTGAGATTCTGACTTCTGGTGTGATTGGAGCTATTGAATTCTCAGAAATGCTTGCAAGCAACTGTAGCAACAGAAGCCAGAGCAGCTGCTATTGCAGTGCCTATTGGAGCCTGACTCACTATCAGATTTTCCCAGATGCTCTAGAAACTCTGGGAATGTGACTACAGAGCAGTTGTTATTTATATCTCAAAACTTCAAAAAATTTTCATTTCATTATATATCTTCTAGGCTCAGGTGATGTAGTAGATAGAGTGCCGGGCCTAGAATCAGGAAGACCTGAGTTCAAATACGGCCTCAGACATTTACCAGTTGTATGACCCAGGACAAGTCACTTAATCTGTATTTGCCTCAGTTTCCATCTGTAAAATAGGGTAATAATTTCATCTACCTCACAGGATTGTTGTGAGGATCAGATGAAATAATAACTGGAAAGTGCTTAGTATAGTATCTGGAGTGTAGTTATTATGATAATTAGTTATTATTATTTAAGTCTTGATGGGGTAGCAACATTAACTTACAAAAAAATTCTCAGAGGCTGTATAGATATGTCAGAACAAAGTACTATGATCATTTAAGTGCTTTTCATGATAAGAGCTATTGGGATTTTTGGTCCTTCGATCTCAAAGAGGACCATGACATATGGGTGATGTCATGACTTGCAGGGAATTGGATTTAAATTAGGGAGGGCAGGGCAAGGTCACCAACCTTACCATCCCCTCCAGAGCCATCTGATAAATATCAGGATGACAGGAGATGGCCCCAGATGTTTAAGGCAATTGGGGTTAAGTGACTTGCTCAAGGATACACAGCTAGTAACTATCTGAGGTGAGGTTTGAACTCAGGTCTTCCCAACTTCAGGGTTAGTGCTCCATCTGCTGAGACACCTAGCTGCCCCCAGTAAGAGCTATATGTTTTGGACTGATGCATCTCTGTGTTAACTGCTTAACTGAATACGCCCTAGTGCATGCTGTTAGGCAGGTGTTCCTAACCTGGGGTCTATAAATTTAAAAAAATTATTTTCATAACTGTATTTTGATATATTTCATTCCCTTTGTAATTCTATACATTTTATCTTATGCATTTAAAAAAATCATCCTGAGAAGGGGCCCATGGGCTTCACAACACTGCCAAGGGTCTCTGACACAAAAAATGCTTAAGCACCTTCATGGTAGAGGAAGGGTACATGAAAATCAATAAGAGGCAGCTTTTAGGCCTGAGGACTTGCTGACTTTCCAAGTTGGCAGGTCAGCCTTAAAGATGTATTTTTGGGAAAGGCTAAAATAACGTTTCATTTATTTTTAAAAATGTTTTTCATTTCTTTAATAATATTTTTCAATTATATTTTATTTTGGGGGGGGGCAGGTGGGGCAATGAGGGTTAAGTGATTTGCCCAGGGTCACATAGCTAGTAAGTGTCAAGTGTCTGAGGCCGGATTTGAACTCAAGTCTTCCTGAATCCAGGGCCGGTTCTTTATCCACTGCACCACCTAGCTGCCCCCAATTTTATTATTATTTCTGAATTCACTCTCTCCTACCTTACCCTCCCTCATACATTGAGAAAGCAAGAAATACAAAATCAATTACAAATACATACAGTTAAGCAAAACATATTCTTATATATTAGCCATGATTTTAAAAAATACCTATACTTGGCTCCATCAGCAATCTGAGGGTGGCTATCATGTTTCATCATGAGTCTTCTGGAACTGTAGTTGGTCATTGTGTGAATCAGAGTTTCCAAGTCTTTCAATTCTATTTATAGTACTGTTATTGTATTATTCTTCTGGTTCTGCTCACTTACTCTGCATCAGTTCATACAAGTCTTCCTATGTTTCTCTGAAATGATTCCCTTCATCATTTCTTACAACACACTAATGTTCCATTACATTCATCTACTATAACTGACCTTTAATTGTAATCCTTTGCTTTATTTTCATGAGAACCTTGTTATTACTTGTTTTCTATTTTTCAGGGAGCTCGTGGCCTTGATGGTGAGCCTGGGCCTCAGGGACTTCCTGGTGCACCTGTAAGTTGTTTTTCTCTTCTTAACTCTTCAAATTTGGGGAACGTGTTGTGGGTTTGTTAATTATAGGAGAGGAGATGGAATGATAGATGTTGCAGTTGTTTTCCATGTTTCAAAATGCTTTGGGTATCAATCAACCAACGTTCATTTATTACCTACTACACGCCAGGCATTTGTGTTAAGCACTGGGGATACAAAGGCAGAAGTGAAACAACTTCTGGCTTTGCAGGGCTGACAACCTAGTAAGGAGAGATAGCAAGATCATATTGAAGAATATTAAAATAGACATGAGGTCGTTTGGGGTGAAAAGCACTGTTGGCTAGAGAGAAGAGCATAAAAGGAAACTAAGGATTTTAAGAAATAGAGATGAGGAGGGAGAACATTATAGGTATAGGAAACAAGCAAAGGTGCAGAGGTGGTAAATGCAGGATCATATATAAGGAACAGTAAGAAGGCCAGTTCACTTTCTTTTTTTTTTTTGGTGAGGCAATTGGGGTTAAGTGACTTGCCCAGAGTCACATAGCTAGTAAGTCTTAAGAGTCTGAGGCCAGATTTGAACTTACGTCCTCCTGACTCCAGGGCCAGTGCTCTATCCACTGTGCCACCTACCTGCCCCTCACTTTTCATACCTTAAAGTGTTTAGCCATGTTAGCTATAATAATGATAATAATAATAATTTAATTTTTATTATTATTTGCAAGCCCATCTCTTTTAAAATCCTCAATTGTTTTGAGAATTTAGCAAATAGCTAAAGAAAGAGCCTGTGTTCCTAATTCCTATGTAAATTATTATTGTTGGGGCAGCTAGGTGGCGCAGTGGATAGAGCACCGGCCCTGGAGTCAGGAGGACCTGGGTTCAAATCTGACCTCAGACACTTAACACTTACTAGCTGTGTGACCCTGGGCAAGTCACTTAACCCCAATTGCCTCACTAAAAAAAAAACCCCAAAACAAAAAACAAACAAACAAAATTATTATTGTTATTGTCATGATTATTTTTATATATCACTACCTTCACTATAGGATTATTATGCTCTGTGTATACTGATAGTGCCTCTTACTAAATACAAATATACACTGTTGGTCACAACAAGAGAGTGTGGGTGAATTGATAGGAATCTATTACCATATTATAAGACACTTCAAAGCATAAATAGGATAGAGACAGATATAGACTGGACCTGTGATTCTACTGGTATAGGGAACTTCAGGGGAGGAAATTTCCTCTTCCTATGCAAGTCAGCAACTTCTTTGCAATTTAGTCTTAGAGAGGTGTTTAGAACACAGATAGCTTAAGTGAATTGACACACAGCGTTTGAATCAGAGGCAGCATTTGAACCCAGGCCTATCTGTCTTTAAGCCAGATTGTATGTAAAAAACTGATAATAGTTGATTAGAATTATGTTCATATCTTCATTTTAACATATTTTATTACTGTGCACATGTTATGGTTAAAAGTCCAAAGAGCCTAATATCAACATTAGGTTACATCAAAAGTAGTCAAAGTACTTGAATGATATAGAGGAAAGATCTTTTCCATAACCAGACCCTCTTCCCACAAAATATTGAATTTGGTTGACATTACTCAATGAATGTTGGTAGTGTGCAGATTTGGTGGCTGGTTTTAAGGTCATCTGTACTTGGACAAAATAAGATATACATGAGCACATATGTCCTAGCTTGAAAATGTAGAAGGAATCTGCCAAAGTCGTGATCTTTCAGTTCAGTCACTGAGGAAGCATTAATAGCCAAGTCAATTTCATTTTATATCAATATTTTTAAAAATATTGATTCATTCCGAGGAAATGAAAGCACTGGGGACAAAATAGCAACTCCATTATGTAATATGCATACTGATTTATTATTTTTTAAAAGACTGCAACCTCTGCATTATTAATAAGAAATATATTTCTTTCAGGGTGATCAAGGGCAGAGAGGACCACTAGGAGAAGCAGGCCCCAAGGGGACCGAGTGAGTTCTAAATATCCTCAACCATGCATTCACAAAACCTTTATTTCTATTATAAATGGAACTATGATAATTATTTTGAAAATGTAATGGGATATTATTCATGTATATTACTTAAATGCCTTCCCCTTCTCTTCTCTTTTTCTCTTTGCAGGGTGTTCAGGGTCCTAGAGGAATAAACGGCCTCCCAGGTCCAAAAGGAGAGAATGTATGTACTCATATGCAGCACTGTATAACTTAAAGTGTTATAGTCATGTTCCCTATAACAAGTCATTTTATTTTTATTATTATTTGAAAGCCCATCTTTTAAAAAATAATTACTAAGTTGTTTTGGAACTTAGCGAATAGCTAAAGAAAGAAAGAGGCTGTGTTCTTCATTCCTATATATGATTTTTATGTCTCCAGGGCTTGCCAGGAGTAGATGGCCGAGATGGAATCCCTGGGATGCCAGGATCAAAGGTAGATGCCTGATTTAATCAATGTGTAATTTAGGTCTTTAAAAAATTGAGCCAGGGGCAGCTAGGTGGCGCAGTGGATAAAGCACCGGCTCTGGATTCAGGAGTACCTGAGTTCAAATCCAGCCTCAGACACTTGACACTTACTAGCTATGTGACCCTGGGCAAGTCACTTAACCCCCATTGTCCTGCAAAAAACCAAAAACAAACAAACAAAAAAAGGAAAACTTGAGCCACACTGCTAGAGACACAATGTTGGTCATTATAGCAAGCTTGCTTGGTTTCAAGAGTGCTGAAAAAATGAGGTATTACTAAAAGCAGATAGAGAGGGACTATGGATGCTGAGTGAATATGATACTTCCATATTCTTGAGTCCTATGACATTTTACAAGTGTGTGTTATTTTATATAGCCACTCTATGAATTTGTAGCATGTGTGTTTCCTCTTATATACATGACATAGGGATAAAGACAAGGGGGGGATTGAATCTGTGATTTCTGAAATTCTGATACCATAAGGAACTTCTTCCACTGCAACTTATAATCACTGAGACCTGCTTAGGACACTGAGTTGAAAGACTTACTCAGGATTACACAGATAAAGAGTGTCAGAGATAGAACTTAAACCTACCTGTCCAACTCTCTACCTGCTATGCAAACACTGCCTCTTATACATAGAATATATATATATATGTATATACTATTAATATCTTCCAAGTAGTAAAATTATGCCTCATGTGACATTTCATTTTATAATGTAAAAATTATTTTTTCAGGGTGAGCCTGGGAAACCTGGTCCTCCTGGTGACATAGGAAGGCAGGGGCTTCCTGTAAGTATCTAATTCTTAAAATTGTAGTTGTTAATTATGTGTAAGGAAGATTTGAATTAAAAGCATATTTATCAATATGTACGATGACTACAAGACTGTAAATGAAAAGGATAACAGCAAAAAGACTGAAACAGAATTGTGGGAAATTAAAATGATCAACCTTGGCTAAAAAGGGAGAAATATGAGAATATGGAACCCTCCTTTCTGTAGAGAGGTAGAGGACTGACTATAGGTGTGGAACACTGCATACAATATCAGTAGTTTTGCTGATTTTTTTTTCTTCCTTTTTTAAATGAAAAAAACATTTTTTTTACTCCTTGTTCTAAGGAATGGCTATCTGTTAACTGAAGAGGTATCCTCTGAGGAATGAAGGCTATGTGAAATCAAGAGTTAATCATAAAACCAAAAATGTCTATTGCTTTGTCACTTATCAAGCTTTAGTGATAAATTTTAATTCTCAAAGTTCAGATAAAATTGTTTATGAATTTTTCCCCTCAAAATATCATGTAATTTTGGGGTGGGTAGTTTCTTCAAAATACTTTGATTTTTAAAATTTCTACTTTAAAAAAATGTTCATTTTTCATCAACTCACTGTTTTGTAGTTATTGGGCTGCAGGGGTCATTCATCCCACTGACCTTGATGCAGGGCTGATTTCCCAGAAGATATTTCCTTCTCTCAATTTCTGGTCAGAGTCTAATGCTCTTGATAGTAGTAGGGTTGAGCCTCAAGAAGAATAGGAGTAGGAACCAGGAGCAATGTGAGAGTGATGAGTTTTGGATTGCATGTTACTTTGGAGTATTGTTTGGGTTTGTTGCTGGGACTCAAAGGGATTTACAGGAGAATTATATGGGCCAGACAATGTTGAAAGCAGTAAGCTCTTTTAATTGGTGCATTTAAGGGAAATCAACATGTGGTTTAACTGGAAGCACCTGGCTCAAGGTTCAAGAAGAGGGAGGAAGGGGTAATATTCAAAGCATACTAGAAAACCCCATTGGAACTGATGTCTCAAAACCAGGGCTGTGTGCTGGCCACACACAATGAAACAGATATCTCTAAAGTAATATAGGCAAGGGCATAGAAGGGTTGTAACCAGATATGTTGCCAAGGAGCTCTATGCATCGTGGTCTTTAGATCAAGGTAGGAATGAATCCATAACAATCTTGGAAGAGAACTTTTGGTGCCAACTTCTCTCCCTCTTTCAGGACAGTTTGGAGATCAAGGACACTCAAGTGTTTTATCAGGAAGAGAGGGGTCCTGCATAAATAAATCTGGTTGACTTCCCACCTTTGAGGTCAAAAGTGGGAAGATGCCAGTTAGAAAAAAACCCAACAAACTGGGCATTTCTAGATTGATAAATTCTAAGAATAGAAGTTTCTACATAAGACAGATTCCAGAGAAGGAACAGAAAGTAAAGGACTGGATATTGGGCAGGAAAAGGGGATGTGGATATGGCATAGCTACAATTAGACTCCCCAAACCTGGCATTTTTCTGGACTATAATTTATTTGTGCCACTGTTGTCTTACACTAGTGTGAAAAACTGAGAGTTTTATATTAGAAGAGAATTGCATTGTCCATTTTGTGGCATCTAATTGTAAATGTTGGTCCTGGTTAGTGTCAGCTCTAAAGAATACTTTGTGATATGGAGCCTATAGTTCACTATATCCTTTGGTCTTTGACTAAATTTCTTAATCTTCACATCTAAGTTCTTCATGGCTAATGACTACAGAATCAATGTTCCTGAGAACTCCTTACTCTGGATTACCTCAAATATCTTTCTGGTTTCTTCCTCTTTAAGCTATATATCTTCTGTAGTTCCCTCTTCCATCATTTTCCATCTGGTCTTCTTACATCTCCTCTATTGTGATATCTTCTAGCCTGTCCACAAGAACTGTTGTTGGCCTGGATGACCCCAGATTCTACTGTGGATATTCCCTGTTTAAGAAATCACTCTGTTTTAGAATTAGGAGAACACTATACACAGTAACAGCAATGTCATACAATGGTCAACTATGAAAGACTTAGCTATTCTCAACAATACAAAGATCCAAGACAATTCTGAAGGACTCATGACTAAAAATGCTATCCACCTCTAGAAAAAGAATTGATAGAATCTGAATGCAGATTGAAGCAAATTGTTTTTTAACTTAATTTTTCTTGTTTTTTTTCTTCTGGTCTGTATTTTCTTTCACAACATGACTAATATGGAAATGTTTTCCATGATTGCATGTGTATAACCTTTATACATTGCCTTCTCGATGACGGGGTAGAGGAGGAAGTGTGGGAGAGAATTTGGAACTCAAAATTGTAAGATAATGAAGGATAAAATTGTTTTTATATGTAACTGGGGAAAATATTAAAATTATAGAAATTACTGTGCTTCTAGTTGCCTCAATATAGCAGCACATGCATCTCCAGTTAAGGAGGACTAAGACAAATACAATAAGGTGGTATTGAAAGATCCAAAGAATTCACTTTGAGTTTTCAGTTGCCATCTTGTGCCATGTATAATGACTAACAAAAATCTGACTAGTGGTTAAATATGAAAAAGCGTGAATTGTTTCTGATTCCTTACCGTGCTCTCCAGATATGTCAATGTAAAATTAGGGAAATCCATGCAGAGTCTCAGATGACACATTTTGATCACATTTTATGTACATTCTTTTAGGGTTTACCTGGAAGTCCTGGTGCAAAAGGTGTCGCAGGTGAAAAGGTAACGATACTTGAACATTTCTTCACTGATTAAAAGAGTATTTTCTCTTCCACTTTTTAAATTCTAAAACCCAACTTCTGTGATACATTAGATATTTAAGAGAAAGAAGGCAAAGGTGTTAAGTACCTAAGCAAAACATAAAAGCTCTTTCTTGAATGTGTTTGACATTGGGGAGAAATGAGAGGCAGGGTGTTAAAGGAATAAAGAAGATAATGAAGTCTCTTTCTCAGATGTGTGAAAGGAAATATTTGGAAGAGAAGCTTGCTGCTTGTGATTTTTATACTTTAATGAAAATGTCATCCTTTTACGTAGTGAAAGGAAAAAGATTGATTATTCAGTACAATTTACATTGAAAAAATAGGATTGCTAAGTTACAGTACTCCATACTAATGAACATATATAGTTTTGTATGTTCATATACCACACATGTGTATATATGTAATATATGACATATATGTAAAGTACCATAGAAATTAGCTTCTACTCACTAGATTACGAGGATAATATATATATATATATACATAGACACATACACACACATACATATATATATATATATGCACTTTGCAAACCTTGAAAGGCAATATAAGTGCTAGCTATTATCATTGGCTTGAGGCAGATTGTAGAGGGCCATAGGCTAAAGAAATTTTGCTTTATTCTCTTGGCAATAAAGAACCACTGAAGATTTTGCAATAGGGGAATAATGAAAGCACAGTGGCATATTAAGAAAATTAATGTTATAGTGGTGTGCAAGTTGGACTAGAGTCGGGGGCAGAGACTGGAAGTAAGGCACACTCTTTAGAAGGCTGTTGTAGCATTACAGGTCATAAGGACATTATCTAGGGCAGTGATAATGGAGAAGATTAAAAAAAAGACTGATGTGGGGGACATTATAAAGGGAAACTCCATGAAATTTCCTGTCTGGTTTATAATGTTTATTTTTGTTGTTTTAGATACTTCTAGCAAGTAGAATATCATGCTTGGGGCTTAGCTACAGAATCCTAAATGCTAAGTCTAGAACAATGGCATGCCATCATTCTCTACAACCTCCCTAATTTTTATAGAAGCAATCAACAAATTAATGCTATTTAATTCTAATAAATATACACTTCCTTTCCCTTCTTGTTTAGTGAATTTATTGAGTGGGTAATTAGTTCTGATTGAATTTTGCATGTCTTTATCTCGTAGGGTAATACAGGTGCTCCTGGAGTACCTGGTGTTATGGGAAATTCAGGCAAACCGGTAAGATATTGTTTCTCTTTTTCATAAATTATTAATTCTATCACCAGGAGGCAAAATGCCATTAATTCCTAATTTGTTATTTATTCATCTTGAAAACAGGGTCAACAAGGACCTCAAGGGGAAGCTGGACCACGAGGACCCCGGGGGCTACCAGTAAGTATTTGTCTTTTCTGCATCTGTATACACATCCCTCCTAGGCTTTGGCTGATTATTCAAGCAGATGAGACAAGACAGATTTTGTTATCCTCAAGAAATGAGAAAACTTCTTAGAAAAATGTGTAATGGTTCCTTTGGTTGTAGAAGGGATGATTTTAAGAAGCAACATGTATAGTGGAGCTCAGAAGACCTGGGATTTGAATCTTGCTCTGATTTGTCATTGTTGTTTGTCCTTCATTCTCCAAATGGACCATGACACCAGGGTGATATCATGACTTGCCATGAATTGGCTTTAAATGAGGGAGGGCTGTGCAAGGTCACCAACTTCACTCTCTCCTCCAGAGCCATCTGGGTCCAGTGGCAAGATATACATCAGGATGTCTCAGATGGCCCTAGATGGTTTTTTTTTAAAGGCAATTTGGGTTAAATGACTTTCCCAGAGTCATAAAGCAAATAAGTGTCTGAGGTAAGGTTTGAACTCAGGTCCCCCTAACTTCAGGGCCCTACTGTGCCATCTAGCTGTCCCTAATACTTACTAACTGTATAATTATGGGCAAGTTACTTAAAAGTTCTCTGAACCTCAGTTTCTTTGTCTAAATTAGAGATCCTGCCATTTTCTATGCCTTGGTCATAGGGATGTTTTGATGATGGACCAATATCTGTGAATGTATCTTATAGAATTTAAAATAATCTTTAGCACTTTACTTACTATTACTCTGTGGAATTATGCATTTTGTAAGAGACACAGTAGTGTGCATTTTCTCCTCATATAATTAATTTCATTTTCAAAAATTCAATTCCCTTGGAACCATGTGTAGAGGCTGACATTAGGCATATCACATAACCTTCTGAAGCCCCAGGTGAGTCTAAGACTATAAATTGCAGAGCAAGTACTGATCTGCACTGATAGAAGAGGTTTTCTCACTTGGAGTTGAAAAAGGAAATGTGCAAGGCACTGAGTTAGGCATTAGGCACACAGATATGAAAAAATGCCATGGCTCCTGCCCACAAAAAGTTTACCATCTTATAGTAATGGATGAGGCCTTAAAGAAATGATATAAATTAGAATTTGACAAAGTGCATAAGAGGGATCAAAAATAGGGGCCTGAGATATTTAAAGAAGGATGACTCCAATCTTGTTAGTCAGGACAATAAAAGGATTCTTGGAGATTGTGATACCTGAGGTAAATAGGTTTGATAGGTTGAAATGTGGACAGAGTCTGTTCTGGGCTTTGGGGTTTGGATTATGAAAATGCACAGAGACAAGTCAGGGTAGAATGAGGTAGGCTAGCAGCAGGAAGATTGAAACTGATTGGAAAATTGGAAATTTCATGCATTTCATCCCAGTTTAGAAAGATTTATCATTAGTCTTTGAACGTATTTAGCAATTTCACTTTGAACACCTGATTTCAAATTCTTGCTTTGTGGTGAAAAACGCATTTGGAGGCAGATTGTAGGGATCCTTCAGAACTGATACTTCTATTACTCATTCCTGGGACAAATCCAGAGATGCTTTGGCAAAACAGGTGTGTGTCAGACCTCCTGTGGCAGGAGGCTGGAATCTCTCCATCTCTGAGGGAAGTATGTCACCTGGAATCTATCGGCTTGCTAGTTTTCAGGATTATATCCTCCTTCATCCGTCACATTAACTAGTTCCATTAACCCATTCTTGGATATGTCCTTTGTATACAGATCTCCCTCTATTCTGAGCAGGACCCATCAGGTTCTAGCTAGAAGCAAGGGGTATGTTACTAATACAGAAGGTTTTCTGGCACCCTAAGGATTCTAGACATCTATTGTGTTCCGTTCTACTATTTTTATTTCATCTTGTAAGAATCTAAGTGTGTATAAGATTAGGCCTTTCATCTAGTTAGAAATGTCATCTTCTTATTAGCTTTTTTTTCCTCTTAATAGCACTGCTATTTTCCTAGTGTTTGAGGCTTGAAACTTTTTAGTCATCCTTGAATTTCCTCTTTTCCTTTGATCTCTCCTCACCTAAAATCTAATCATCATTTTTATGTCAGTTCTCTTTCTGTTTCTTAGATCCATCCTTCCTTTTTTCTTATAATAAAATTTACCTTTTTCAATTAATAAGAATTTCTTTTATTCCTTTTCTTATCCTCTCCAGAAAGAGGAAAAAGAAAATCCCAGTAATAAACATCATAGTCAAGAAAAAAAATATATCCCATCAGCCATGTCCAAAAATGCATGTTTCATTTTGTATATTAAGTCCATCACCTCTTTGTCAGAAGGTGGGTATTATTCTTTGTCATTAGTCTTGGAATCATGGTTGGCCATTGCATTGACTAGTTATCAAATCTTTCAAAAATGTTTTCCTTTGTTATGTTGTTATTTTTTCGTTTTCTTTCTCTCTCTCTCTCTCTCTTTTGTAGGGCAATGAGGGTTAAGTGACTTGTCCAGGGTCACACAGCTAGTAAGTATCAAGTGCCTTAGGCCGGATTTGAACTTAGGTCCTCCTTAATCCAGAGCCAGTGCTTTATCCATTGTGCCACCTAGCTGCCCCCTATGTTGTTATTGTTTAAATTGTCCTCCTGATACCACTCACTTTACATCAATTTATCCATCTTCCCATTTTTACTGAACCCATCTCTTTCATCATTTTTCCTAGAACATGATAACATTACAATACATTCATATTCCATAATTTGTTTGGCCATTATCAAAATGTTAGATGTGAATCCCCACCATTATCATACTAGTTCAGGTCTCTATTAAATTTATTTTTTTCTTTTCTTATTATGAACTTAATAATCATCAGCAAACAAACATTTTAATATCCAGTGAATGAAAAGGGGGATTGTGAATAAAACATTAACTTCTCTCACATACTCGGCTTAAAAAGTTTCTTGAATTTAACCAGATAGTAACAAAGTTATCATGTTTGTTTGTGTCCTTTTCTGAATAGGCTCTTCTTCCTGATGCTCTTCATCTTATCTCACCTTAATGTGGCTTTCTTTTCTTTTTCTTTCTTTCTTTCTTTCTTTCTTTCTTTCTTTCTTTCTTTCTTTCTTTCTTTCTTTCTTTCTTTCTTTCTTTCTTTCTTTCTTTCTTTCTTTCTTTCTTTTTTTTTGCAGGGAAATGAGGGTTAAGTGACTTGCCCAGGGTCACACAGCAAGTAAGTTTCAAGTATTTGAGGTCAAATTTGAACTCAGGTCCTCCTGAATCCAGGGCTGGTACTTTATCCACTGTGCTTCCTAGCTGCCCCATGGCTTCCTTTTCATTAAGAAGTGATTTATCCTTCTTCTCAACTCCCATAATACTTTCTTTTTTTCAGTTGGTCAAAAATATTTATTAAGTTCTTATGTTCCAGGCATTGTGCTGAGCATGAAGGATCCAGAGAAAGTCCATAATACTTTCTTGACCATTTCAGTTGGTTCTTATAATTTACTTTGAAAAAATATTAGAATAATCTGTTATCCCCCCCCCCCCCACCATATTGTAAATTCCCTAAAGGCAGAGATGAAGCTTTATTTACCTTTGTATCCCTTACGGTTCCTATAATGAAGCTTTATGCATAGCAGAGGCTCAGTCAATACTTGTTGAAAAATGTTATAGTAAAGTAAGCTAAGCAGTTGAAACTGTCTACTTCGATGTAGAAGTAGACTTGCTACACAATGAATTTTTCCAAATACATTATGTGGCATGATTCAATTTTTTTTATCTAACATTCAATAGAAGTACCATCTAAAATACTTAATATATGCAAGGGTCTTTATTTTCACTAGTGTGAAAATTCACAAGGCTCTCTTCCCCCTTCTCCAGAGAAGGGTTCTTTACCTAGGATCCACAAACTTGTTTTTAAAAAATATTTTGATAGCTTCATATTATTATAATTGCAATTGGTTTCTTTTGTAATTCTCTATATTCTATTTTATGTATTTAAAACAATTATCTTGGAATGGGTCGAATTGCTTTGCCAAATTGCCAGAGGGGGCAACAACACAGATAAGGTTAAGAACTTCTACTCTAAACCTTACTAAGAGTTGTTGTGGCAGAAAATTTTAAATTTGACCTTGAAGACAATCTGGTAATGAGCCTCTATGAACTGAGCTAAGTTGGTATCATAAAACTATATTTAGAAAGGGCCCCAAAGGCCATTTAATCAACCATTTTTCCTTTATAAATGAAGAAAGTGAGACATAGAAAATGAAATGATTAGCCCAAGGCCACAGAGGGAGGATTTGAACTCAGGTTCTCTACTCTAGAGGTAGTACCCTTGCTCATACAACTGATAAACAGTCCATCACCTGTATTTTCCTTGAATTTTTCCCCGTTTGACATAGGACCTGTTATAGTTTAAGCTTTACTCACTTTTATTTTGGGAACTCTGGGTCACCTCTACATCATGACGAAGTGTTAGAGAGTAATACTTTAGTGGAGAACAGTCTATAATAGAACTATAAAATTGAATTGGTCTTTTATAGCCTTGTGACACATACAAAAGTTATAATTAGATCAGGACTAAATAAGTCTTTACAATGGTAATGTAAAACAATTAGTCAAACTGTACTTTTAATCCCATAAAATGGGTTTGTAAATGCATTGATCTATAGCTGACTTTCTGGGTTAATTGGTATTCCTTTTGCCAGAGAGAAGCATTTAGTGTATAGCATATGATATAGATTATGTAAAATGATTTCCTATTTTTCTACTTCTTACATCAGCAAGATTTTAAAGCTATGGTTGCATCTGTAGATGTTTTTACATCTTTCAACAACTGTTTTTTTTATAAACACCAATCAACTATCCCACCAGCATGGTGTACTGCAGTAGTATCAGACTCAGAACGAGGGGCCACTAAACTATTAAAGCTACTAACCATTAATTAAGGATATCTATGGACCACATTGACTTTAAAAAACCATGTTAACTTTATCTATGTTGTATTGGGCAGCTATATTCCAGGAGCAACTAGGTGGTACAGTGTATAGGGTATAGGGCTTGAATTCTGGAAGATTTATTTTCTTGAGTTCAAATCTGGCCATAGACATTAACTACCTGTGTGACTCTAGGCAAGTCACTTAACTTTAATCTTCCTCATCTGTAAAATGAGTTAGAGAGGGAAATGCCAAACCATTCCAGTGTCTTTGCCAAGAAAATCCCAAATGGGGTCATGAAGAGTCAGACCTGACTCAACAACAACAACAAAGTGTATTTTTATTTATTTTGTAGAAAATATTTCCCAATTACATTTTAATCTGGTTCTGACCACCCTGGGGAGTATTGTGGGCCATGCATTTGACACCTCTGGTGTAGTGTATAGAGAACTGGAATTAGAATCAATAAGACTTGGGTTCAAATCCCATCTAGCCATGTGACCCAGGGAAAGTCACTTAACCTCTTTGAGCCTCAGTTTCCTCCTCTGCAAAGGGGGTGGTCTGGATGCAATGGCCTGTAAAGTCCTTTTAAAGTCCCTTTAGCTCTAAAATATGTGCTCCTACTCTCTGTGATCCTAAGAATAAAGGATTCTCTAATAAAAAGTTAGGGGGATTTTATAAAACAACCTCAGCAACCATAATGCAAGTCAATGAATATGCCTTTCCCATGATTCTCTGCAAGTGTATTGGATCCATTTATAAACAGGCACATTATTAAATGAAGATTCACAAACACTAGCCTGAGATAAGTGGTTGTTATTTAAAAATGGCTGTCATGTTCTGTGACCTCTATCCACATGGATTTCTTGAACGAGCAACTGGTCCTGATTTATTAAGAAAGATACCTGCTCAGTGTGTTCAATGATGGATGATCTTGAAGGAGATGAGGCTGATTTTGATTCAATGCTTTAGTGGTTTCTTTAGATAGACTCAAGACTTACAGCAGGGCCCATATCTGTGCCTGACAAGGCACATTTAGCAGGCTTAAATTGAGCAAGACTGTTCATTTCCCAGGGACCATTTACTATCTAATAGTGATAATACAGCATTACCAATCATGGAAATGAAGCTGAAATAGTGTCGTATAGTTAACAAAGTTACATAGAGATAGGCTACTCTTCTCCAAAAAATTGTGATAATGCCTTGATTGGTCCTTAAATGTATTCGTATGTGTGTTAAAATAAATACACCTAGGTGGAAAGTGGAGCCCTATATAGTTTGTAGCTTTTCTTTCCCTCAAGTCAATAAGCATTTATTGTTATGTTGACTTTTGTCTTACTCTGGACTTTGGTGAGTGGAAGAGAGAGTGAGGCCAACAACTTTGGGCAATTCTGCCTCACTTAAATCCAATTCAAGCACGAGTGAAGACATCACCTGTCATTGGTCCTCTTAATAAATGAAGGACTAACAACAAGAAGCATTTATTAAGCACTTACTATGTTCCAGGCAGTGTGCTAAATGCTGGGGATACATTTTATTAAGCACCTACTACATTATTAACACATTGCTAGGCACTGGAAATAAAAAGGAAAAAACAAAAAAAAAAGTTTTAGTTTTCAAAGAATTTGCTGTCCTTACACATACAGAACAATGCTAAAAGAGGTTTCTTCTCACAGGAAATGTACCTTTCATGCAGGAGCATACAACTTGAATAATTCTAAACCCTAAACTGGGAGAAAGGACACCAGAAATGGGAACTATGAAAATGTTTTCTAAATATGAGAGGAGTCTTGACTTTGCTTGATTGTCTCATTCATTGTCTCAAGATTCTGTCTTGGTCTCTATTCTTTCTATTAAAGATTGTTTCTGGACTATTAACAGAATGGAAAAACCCCAAGATTTGGGGGAGTCAGAGGACCTAGGTTTGAGTTTTTTCTCCACTTAAAGTTTTGTCTCTACTAAACTGCTTAAAATTACGATGCCTCATATTTCTTATCTGTCAAAAGAGGGGATTGGACTACATGACCTTTGAGGTCCTTTCTAGCTCTGAATCCTAAATGGAAACTCCAGTGCTTTTTCACTGATGGTAGATCTCTTTGGGAGAAATGGGAATGGATATAATTTGGAAGAAAAATTTCAGCTTCTGGCCCCCAGCCCCCAGCCCAGGATATCTGAGAATATTGTTATCGCCCCAGCTTGCTGATGTGCAGCAGCTTCTATCTTTTAATTAACAGCTCTGTCTTTGCAGTTGCTGTCATCAGTGTCATAGTTAATTACTCTTCTCATGGAATTTGTTTAGCTTAATCTGTGCTTTCACTGATTACTGTTTTGTATCCCTGTCATTCATACTAATATACTTTCATTAGTTCATCCAGTAAAATAGCAGACCTTAGAGAGAAAATTTGATTTTTTTTTAGACTATATAGAAACCCTAAGACATGGCCCCAGAACTGCCTACTCCCCTAACCCAAAGCAATATCTTTATTCTTGTTGGGTCATTGTTTGAAAAATAAATATTGTATTTCTTCCTTTGGTGAGTATGTTACTGAATACTTGCCTAAGACCTTGTTAACCAATGACTTATAGGATGGGATTAAAAAGAAAGGGAGAAGTCCTACAGGTTCTTGATCTGGGTTCCATGAACTTGTTTAAAATTTTTTTGATAATTGTATTTCAATATCAATGGTTTCCTTTGTAATACTATATATTTTATTTTATGCATTTAAAATGATTACTCTGAGGACTCCATAGGCTTTACCAGATTTCCCCAGGGATCCATGACACAAAAAAGGTTGAATCTCCATTCTGCATAAACAGACGGGCAAACACCCCTAAAGTCATGGATCTTACCTTCAGGACACTGAATTTCAGAGATGAGAGGGACCTCAATGAACATCTGGTGTAGCTCATATCGCAAAAGAATTTCCTTTCCATTCTACCCAGCACATGATCATCTACTTCTTGCTTGAAGACCTCCAAGGAGAGAACCCATTACCTCCTGAGGCAGCCTATTCCATTTTTGGATAGTTTTAACTGTTTGGAAGTTTTTCATGTGAAGTTTAAATTTTGTGTCTTCACAACTTTCCCCTAATGCTCCCAGTTGTGCCCTCTGGGGCCAATCAGAAAACAATCTAATTTCTTAACATGTCACAACAAATACTTGATGACAGCTATCATAGCCTCTATAAGTCTTTCTCTTCTTCAGGCTAAATAGCCACATTTCCTTTAATTCTCATGCATGCATTTGTGTCTGTTCAAGTTCTAGACACAATAGTGACAATTGACTATTTGTGGGGCACTGAGTTGGGCATGGATTCCTGATGGTTTCCTGAGGTTTATATGGCTTGTTAACAGAGCTCATCAAGGCTCTGTCTTGGGCTGCCTTATTTTTTTTTTACTCTCTATTTTCTCACTTGGTGATTTCATCAGCTCTAATATGGCCCTTAGATCTGCATTTATAGTCCTAGTCTCTTTTCTGAGCTTCAGTCCTACATCATCAGATGCCTATTAGACATTTTGAACTCTGTCTTATGGGCATCTCAAACTTAAAAGTGACCAAACAGATCTAATATTGTCTTCTCCATTCTGCAAACCCCCCCTCTTCCAAACTCTTCTACTGCTATTAAGAGCAACACCATCTTCCAAGCCACTCAGGCTCTAAATATCATAGTTCTCTCTCTCTCTCTCTCTCTCTCTCTCTCTCTCTCTCTCTCTCTCTCTATCTCTATCTCTCTCTCTCTCTTTCTCTCTCTCTCTCTCGATGCCAAACTTCATAATTTCTATCTCCACAACATTTCTTGGTCCTCTTCTCTGGACAAAGCCACCACTCTTATTCAGGCCCTCGACACATTTCACATAGACTATTGATTGGCATCCCTTATTTAAGTTTCTCCCTGTTCTTGTCTATCCTCTACTCAGGTGAAGGTCATTTTCCCAAAGCCTAGGTCTGAGCCATTCAACCACTAGTAAGTAAACTCCAGTGGCTCCCTATTGCCTCCAGGTTCAAATATAAAACTCTCTATTTGGATTTTAAAGCCTTTAAAAATCTGTCTTCTTTCTACCTTTACAGTCTCCTTACTCTTTACCATCTTCCACAGAGTCTAGGATGGCTTTTTTGCTTTTCCCCAAACATGCTGTTCCTTTGCCCTTTTTTCTGCCTTTTCATAAGTATTTCTTGAATGCTCTTTCTCCATACCTCTCCACCTTGGAATCTCCTATATTCCTTCCATACTCAGCTCAAAGTCTACCTTTGGCAGCAGGCATTTCTTGGGCCCCCACATGCCTTCTATTTAGTCTATATGTATCTTGTATATACTTATTTATTTATGGGTTGTTTCCTCCATTTAAATCTAAGCTCCTTGAGGACAGATCCTGGTTTTGCCTTTTTTGATATACCCAATGATTCAGGACAGTTCCTAGAACAGAGTAATCATTTAAATGCTTGCTGATTGGTTGACTGACTGATTGAAAGAAGAGGGAATGAGATTTCAAGATCTGAGAAAATATTTGGATTTTCATGGTAATCAAACTCCCTAAAGAAATGGAGGCCCACAAAAATCTTTATCTAGTTGTGTTTTTTTCCAAGGAGATATTTTACATGGCCTTCTATTTATATATGCTTGTGTCTTGATTTCTCATAAAGTCATTAGCTTCTATTTGCTCAATCCTAATTTTTAAGTAATGATTTTCTTCAGAGAGCTTTTGTACCTCCTTTTCCATTTGCCTAGTTTGGCTTTTCAAGCTGCTGACTTTTTTTTCATGACCCTCCTTCATCACTCTCATTTTTCTTTCCATTTTTTCTCCACCTCTCTTACTCTTCCCTCTACCTCTTGTACTTTTATCTTCAAAGTCCTTTTTGAGTGCTTCTATAGCCTAAGACCAATTCATATTTTTCTTGGAAGCTTTGGATGTAGGAGCCCTGATGTGGCTATCCTCTTTGGAGGGTGCACCTCGATCTTCCTTGTTACTAAAGAAACTTTCTATGGTACACATCTTTCTCTGTCTGATCATCTTTCCTGTCTTTTACTTGACTTTTAACTCCTTCTTGAAGTGGGGCACCGCTTCCAGGAGGTACTGTCCCAAGCTCCAGGGGGTCTAAGGCAGTATGATTTAAGGGGAGGGGAAGGTTCTTTACTCATCTGGCCTGTTCTCTGGTCTGTAGATAACCCCAGACCAACTTGCTAATTAACCAGGCAGCAAATCTTTGTGTTCTGTGGTTATTAGCTCTGACAGGCTTGTGCCCCTCCCCTACCTGGGCCACTGCTACTCAAGCCTACTTCCTGGTTCTCAGCAGGGGTGAAACACCCAAGTTCCGCCTCAGCACCAGCAGACACCTCTGTAATCTCCCACAGTCAACCACTCAGCCCTCTCACCAGATCATGAGCTTAGTTCCGGGACAACACTGGCAATGAAGCTGATTCAGATGCTCGGCCTGCCTGGGACTGAATCTGTGTCAGTATGACCTTGTAGTTGGGCTCTACTCCCACTCCAACACAGTGACCCCCTCCTACTGACCTTCTAAGCTGTCTTTGGCTGGAAAATCATCTCAGTTCATTCTTTTGTGGGTTCTGCTGCTCCAGAAATTGTTCTATGGAATTATTTGGTGTTTTTTTGGAGTGGTTGTGTTGTGAGTTATGAGAGTTTATTGTCTTTCCTCCACCATCTTTTCTAGTTGCAATTTTGAAAAAAATACTTTGTTTATAATTAGAAGAGGAAAAAATAAATGCTGTAATCATTCACCTTTTATTTACAATAAGAAAGTGAGGGAATTCAATCCTTGTATGCCCCAGGCAATGGACTTTTCACCTTCTGATATTGTAAATTATATTTTACACCTCTCTACTGCAATTATTTTTTTCCAGTTAAGATCACCTTAGCATGATGTTATTTGGGACTTAAGACACAGTTCTGCCCAAGAATGATTTGAACTAGTCCCTATAGTAGGTATCCTGGAGAAAAGAAGTCTTGAACTTTGAAGTATGAGACCAAGTCATTGGAGTGGGACATAATCTTGAGATTCATAGTCGGCATGCGGGAAATATCTCATTTTTATTGGCCAGTTCTTCATCTATTTTCACATGCCTGCAGTTCCACACCCTCCAGGGCTGATTTCCACAGTTGAAATGGCCCACGCTCATCATAGGCCCCATCTGCAAACTTTTGCTAGACAGGGCAGAATAAGTAGTTCAGAATATAGCTGGGTATGCGGGTAGGGATTAATTAAAAAGCTCTCTCCAGATATTCAGCTACGTTGTTTCCTTAACTGAAAGTGTTATTTTACTAAATATTTGGGCATTCAGTTCCAGCTGATGGCAAAGCTCATGAAAGTATTTGTCCCTAAGATGTCAGTGTGTCTGATGCTGAAATGATATTGTATACCTGGTGCCTATTGCAGTTCAGTAAGGAGTTCTGATTGGATTTCAGAAATGTTCTAAACTTTAAATCCTGTTTTAAAGGACTTTTAAAAATTCTTTCCTCCTCACCTATAGTACAACTGCAAGCTATATGCCTGCTTTGTAAGGAAGAGTAGAATGATGCTGTTGGGTACAGTTATAAATTTTGTAAAATACAAAAAAGGAATAGCCCTGCCCCACCCCATGCTGGATTTATAAGGGAGGCAATTATTTCTTGAAGAGTTTCAATGTTTAACATAGTTAACTATCTAGGGATTTAAAAAAACAACAACCATGATCTGTGATTTCATTGATGAGCAAATTTCTCTACCTATGGAGATTTGAGTATTTTCATCACTTTAAAGTCTCAAAGAGAGGTTAAGTGACCTGCCCAGTCACACAGCCAGTATATTTCAGAGGTAGGACTTGAACCCAGTACTATTAAATTTCAAAGTCAGCTCTCTACCCATATGTCATGTTGACTCTCATGTTAGTAATAAAATAAGGCATTTATTGACTACCTCCAGAATGTATAGCATTGTTGTGCCACCTGGGGGAAAGTGAGTTGGTTCCATGTGGTCTCTGCACACAAAGAGCTTTCAGTCTGGAATCAGATGTTATTTTGCAGAATGAAAGCACAGTATTTTCTTTCTTGTAGTTTCCAAAATCTACTTACATCATTAATATTTTTCAAAAAGGAACAAAAATAATCAGTAGAACAAAGACTTGCATTTCATTCTATACATCTCTACCCTTCATGTATTTTGGAGTATACACAGAAATCAAAAGACAAAACCTTTTGGTTGTAGGGTTCTTTCTTTTTACACTACCCTTTTGAGCATTGGGATTGTTGCTAGATATTGGTGTTTAAGTACTTTCTAAATTCCTTTCTCTGTTCAGATTCTTAAGCTATATGATTGCATATATACATATGTCTATATATGTATATAATGAACATACTCACATATACATACATATCTTTATTCATACTTACACAAAGGACTTTTGTTGTTGTTCAGTTATTCCCTTCTCCAGCTCATTTTACAGATAAGGAATCTGAGATAAACAGGGTTAAGTGACTTGCCCAGAGTCACACACCCAGTTAGTGTCTGAGATCACATTTGAACTCAAGTCTTCCTTACTCTAGGTCCAGCACTCTATCCACAGCCTTACCTGCCCTACACACAGGACTATTGTAATATATTTCTGCTAGAGTGTTATTATAATTGACAAATAGTTTGAGTATTCACTGACTTCTGCTTCTGATGCTTAGTAGAATGACTCTGGGTAAATCACTTAATCTCTTCAGACAACTCTGCTTTTCCTCTACTAAATAGTTAAAAGTTGAAATCAGTCTCAATGGAGGGACGTCCCACACTAGGAACTTTTGTCTATTTGTATTCACCAAAAGAGTTTCTCATTACTGGCTGATTTGGGTATTTTAGGTAATGTGAGAATCAGTCTCTTCCTAATATCCCCTCTTGTTAGTGCTGCCTCCCTCTCCCTCAATTACTTCATATATAACCTTCGTTTATATTTTTAGATTTTCTTATTTGTTTCTACCAAGAGAGACCTGTGTGGTAGAGGAAGTTCCTCATTGGGCATTGCCAATGCTGATGAAATCACAGATCTGGTTTAAAATAAAAACAACAGGGGGCAGCTAGGTGGTGCAGTGGATAAAGCACCAGCCCTGGATTCAGGAGGACCTGAGTTCAAATCCAGCCTCAGACACTTGACACTTACTAGTTGTGTGACCCTGGGCAAGTCACTTAACCCTCACTGACCTGCAATAAATAAATAAATAAAAACAACAAACTTATCTGTATACACATTTTTTTCTTCCTGGAATAGAATTTAAGATCCCAGAGGGCAACCACTGTTTTGTTTTTGTCATTGTATCCCTTGCAGCCAGCACGGAGCCTGGCACATAGTAGGTATTTTTAAAAAATGTTTATTGAATTGCCTTGGATTAAATTAAATTGGATTAAACTGAATTGATATGATCTCTCCCTTCAAATTAATGATCAAAGAATGGGAATGATACTGTGATAATTTTGATTTTTAATAAAAATGGTTTTTAGTTGAATGTTAAATCTTCATGAAGCCCTTGAATTTGGAAAAAAAACAACCTCTTGTTATTATAATTAATTACATTTTCCTCTTACAGGGTAGCAGAGGAGAATTAGGACCCAATGGTCCCCCAGGCTTACCAGGTAAACTGGTAAGTGATGCCTATGTTGTTGTTGTTTTTTTTTAATTCCTCAGCTGTTTCTATCTACTTTCTCTAATCCATACTATTATGAGAGAGGAGTGGTGGGTGAACCAGGTACAGAAAAGGAGAGGGAAACAATACAGAAGAAGTCACTGATAAGCCACATTTCATTTTTATTATTTTGTGAATGTCTGGAAATGAAGGGTAGCGATATTTGAAATAACACAAGTAAAAATGCCATCTAGGCCACACTGGTGGCGGGGGGGAGGAAAGGGGAGAAGGGGGGCATGTTAATAAGTGCAGCCTGTGACATGTGTTCTAAACTGGTGGGAAACATGAGGTGCCACATTTGGATTGTGGTTGTTCCTGGAATTCAGGAGTCTGATGCATGAATGCTGTCTTTTAAAACATCTACACTGCTTATTTACACAGCAAGAGGGGGTACTGCCTTGCAGAAGCCTCGGTTGAAAGAGCCCACTGTTGTAGAGGAATGTAAATCAAGGAAGTTGGTGATCTCAGGAGAAAAAAAAAGCACAAAGGACTGGCTGCTCACAGGAGGAAAGTTAGATACCTGGCTCATGTTTACTTCAGGAAATGGCAAACCCAGCTAGGCTGCATGTTGGCTGGCCGGACTGTATGCTTGGGGTGTCAGTTATTACATGGGCTTTTTGTTTTGTGTGCTTGGTGATTTACAGGGTCCTCTTGGCAGCCCAGGCCTTCCAGGTCTGCCCGGTCCCCCTGGACTCCCTGGATTGAAAGGTGACAGGGTAAGGATTCAGATGGTAAAGAGGTTAAGCTGGGCAATTACTGCATTTTATAACCTAACCAATGGTTATATAGAAGCTTCAATGACTAAATAGAAGGCTTGTTTCCATCAGAATTTCCCTAGAATGTAGTTCAGTAATTTATATAAGCAGATAATTCTCTTTACTATGATGTAGTGTGGTACAGTAGGAAGAATTTAGCCTCTGAGGAGGGAAATTCATCTCTCTAGGCTTGTTTCCTTATCTGTAAAATGAAGGCGTTGCATTGTAGGACCTTGAAATTTAGGAGACTATGAAAAAACTCTCTCTGGGTGCTAATTGTTTATTGTCCAGAGAGAAAAGATACATGATCTGAGAAAGGACATTTGCTTTATGATCATCACAGATCATTAGAAGTGGAAGGGATCTTTGAGATCATCAAATGCCAGTACCATCTTTCTCATTTACAAATCAAGAAACTAAGCCCCAGAGAGGTCAAGTGATTTTTCCCTAGCTCAAATAGCTGGTCATAATCCAAGCTGGCACTGAAACCCTGATCTCCTGATAAGTTTTTTGCACTATGCCATATGTGTCTCTCTCACTTTAAATTCAGTTCTGTTAAACACACATTTATTCTGTGTCCAGCATTGTGCTGGGTGTGGGGGATAAAAAAAGGGAGAAATGAAAACTGTTCTTGCCCTTTAGAAGTTTATATTCGATTGGAAAGAAAATATGCATACATAGATAAGCATATAAATGTGAATATATACACACAAACATACACATACCACGTTTATATACACAAGTATGTTATCTATGCATGTGTATATATTCATACATATGTGTATATACACACATGCAGCGTTCATCTTCTGACAACTAGGAGAGGTAGGAGGGGAGGAAATCAGGAAAAGCCTTGTGTAGGAAGTAGCACTTGAGCTGAGCTTTGAAAGGAAATAGGGATTCTAAGAGACAGAAAATTTTAGTATTTTTTTTCCCCACTGAATTCTAAATCTGTCTTTGTTTAGTCATTTCTCAGTTGTTTCTAATTCTTTGTAACCCCATTTGGGATTTTCTTGGCAATGATACTAGAGTGGTTTGCCATTTTCTTCTCCAGCTCATTTTACAAATGAGTAAACTGAGGCAAACAAGCTAAGTGACTTGCCCAGGGTCCCAAAGGTCGAAAGTGTCTGAGGCCAGATTTGAACTAAGGAAGATGAGTCTTCCTGACTACAGGCCTAGGGGTCTATCCAGTGTGCCACCTAGATGTCCAAGTCTGTCTATCCTTCAGATATTATTTGTATTTAGAATTTAGAGCAAGAAAGAACCTTAGGAATGACATCTAGTTTAACCTCCTCATCTATTAGATGAAGATACTGAAATTCAGAGAGGTCAAGGTTTCATAAATATGAAATAGCAAAACAAGTATTTACACCTGCATCTTTTGACTCTTGCCATTGACCTCCAGTCTGATGCTCTTGCCACTCTACTATGCTGCTGCCTCAGGATGCTTTGTTCCTGAGAACTTCCTCCTCTAATAGGATCTCAGAGCCTTACACACCTCTGATAGCCTTCTTACTGGTGTCTGGGCTTCCAGTCTATCATGTCTTCAGTCCATTTTCTCTACAGTTGCCAAAATAATGTTCCTAAGGCACAGATCTGACCAAGGTGTTCTGCTCAAAAGTTTTCAGTGGCTCCCCACTGGTAATGGGATAAACTATATATTTCCCAAGGCACTCTACAATCTGACTCCCAACTCTCTTTCTGGCCTTAATTCATACTATGCAACTATATCTCAATTTTTTTGTTCTATCCATAAACTGTTATCTATTTCTGGACCTTGACACTCTATCTGCCACCTCTTTGCATTTTCACAAGCTATTCCTTTATGCTTAGAATAAAGCATAAGTCTCTTAGAATCCTCGTTTTCTATCAAGGTCAGTTTAGAAAGCTACCCTCTCTGAGAAACCTTCCCTGTGGTTAGTGTCTTCTCTTCCCTTAATTTCTCTTGCATTGTATTTATTACAAAGGCATGTAGGGAAATTAAACCAGCCCTCTGAACAAAAATTAGTATAGCTAACATTTTCTCCATTTCCTAAATCTAGATAATCAACAAAACAATCAAGACCTGCTTTGTAACTTTTTGCTGATTTCCTGAATGCTCACACTGAAAATTTAACAATGGGTTCTCAAACTGGTTCAAGCTGACTCCAGCATACCTCTTATATACAAATTATATTCTACCCCATTTATGGTAGTAGTAAAATGTAAACTCCTTGAGGGCAGAGAATGTCTTTATTTTGCTTTTTTTTTTAAAATGCCCAGCACTTGCTGCCTTGCATATAGTATATGCTTAACGTTAATGACTGTTAACATTGAACTGACTGTCATCTGGCTCCATATAGGTGACAAGGAGGTATTTTCTGACCTTTCTCTATTAGTATGGGTATGGGGAGTTGGTTAATTCATATTTATATCGTATTCTATCTTACTTTTAAAAAATAACACCACTTCTTAAGTTTTGAGACAATGTCACAATGTCTTTATTATAGGGTTCAGTTGGTGAACCTGGTCCAAAAGGAGAACAAGTAAGTCTTATAATCTGATCATTGGGATGTTTCACTGGCTGACTATCAATGTGGTATTTGGTATGTGGCAAGTTACAGTTGCCACTGTGAAATATATGGGACCAATGGCCTTTTTTCCCATATGAGAATTGTTTTATTTTTGTCCCTAGTTTCACACAGTCTACTGTTAATCATGGCTCTCCCTCTAAACCTGCGCATGGCTTTTCTCTGAAAAAGCACCTCTCTGCCTGTATCCTCCAAATGGGCTTGCCTTCAGTTGTTTTAATAATCTACAGTCTCAGTAAAAGAATCACACTGAGGCCATCCACTAGATAAATTAAAAAATTCCCCCTGAGTTCCTTATCCATTGGAAATAACATTCCTTCAAAGGTTTCCCAATGAATAAGCTAAGGATTCTAATGATTAACATGGAATTCTGAATGAAATTCAGGACAAATCCTTTTGGATTCTCCCTGAAGTTGGTTGTCTGATTTGGGCTGGCCCCATTCCCAACTAGACTGTAAGCTTCTTGAGGGCAGATACCACAAATGCTTTTTCTTTGATTTCTGCAATGCTCATCAGAAATATAGGCCCATAGTAGGCATCCAGAAATACTCATTTGATTGGCTAGGTGATTAAAACTAATTTAGGGCAGTAATAATGTGAAGTGTTTGCCTTAATTTTAGGGTCGTGCTGGTGAAGAAGGTGAAGCAGGAGGAAGAGGAGAATTAGTAAGTCTTACTCATTTTACTTCTGTTTTAAAATGATTTCTATCCAAACTTTTATAAACATTTTTGACTTGTTTTCTTTGGATATTTTTTGCATGTTTTTGAAATGAAATCTATTCTCCTTATTGACTTCTGAAAAATCTGGACTATTTTGTCTATAAGCTCACTTCTGTTATAGATAAAAAATACTAAGGGGGAAACCCTCTAGTTTCTAATTGTTTATGGACCTATCTGCTCAACGACATCTTTTGGTGGCAAAAAGGTACTTATCTCGAGATTAAAGCTTCTTAAACTGTGAGTCAAGATCCCAGATGGTGTCCCGTAACTGAATGTGAGAGTGGTGAAAAATTTGGCAGTAAATATTTGATTTGTATACCTATTTTATATACTTATATGCCCTGGGTTGTGTAAAAATTCCTCAGGTGAAAAGGGGTTGTGAGTGGAAAAAATTTAAGAAGCCCTGCTCTAGATGACACATCTTCACAGTGAAAGAAGATTTGCATCCAGGTCTATAAGTAATTTTCCTATGCCTTGGTATGCCCAAGAATCACTAATAGCTCCTGCTATTAAGAAAATATATTGGAGAGAAGGAATACTACCCCAATTCTTGACTAGTTCTCTTCCATAGTTCTAAAGTTTCCAAACAATTAACCCCTAGTAGATTGGATACTCCTAGGAAGTAATTTGGATAAATATTTAGTTATTTCTCTGCTATTGAAGCAGGTTCAAATAAAAAAAAATGTGGAGAGGTTTTTATTTCAGTATTTTTTTTCAATCAAGATGACTACATTTCTCATCAAATTATTTCCTTAAAACCATTTTTTAGCATGTCAAAAGGTATCAGAACTGGGATTTGATTTTCTATTTGATTTTGGAGATTTAACTTTAATCTAAAGGTGATAACTGATTTAGCAAAATGCTCCCCATTGTCAGGTAAATTTGGAAATAAAGCTTATCTTAATTTTCCTCTGAGTCACAGATATACATTTCTAGACAGAGAATAAATTCCATTTGCTTTCCAGTGCTGATTAACAGATGAGTGACAACTTTAAATGAACACATCTTTCCTATTAGCTGACATTATCACTGTTGGGATATTTTCATATTCACTTTTCTTATGAATTATGAAAGAAAAACATATTTGGTGAAGTAGATTAAAAAAGCATTTCTAAGAGCATAGAAAGGAATTTAGGCTTTGTAATTTTTATAAGGCATTGGAACTTTTAATGATATTTTCACTTCTTATGACATTATACTTTTATTAATTTGATCATATTTTCTCTAACATTTCAATAATACGATCCAGTTTGGAAAGTTTCAAGCAAATTATCTCAACTGTGAATACATTGTTCTAATATAATTTTGTTTTATTGATTTAGGGAGATATAGGATTGCCAGGCCCAAAGGGATCTGTAAGTATGATGAAGAGTAATATTATAAAAAAATCAATAAAACTATAATCTCTGCTGCATTCTACTTTATGAAATCCATCTCTAACCATCAATTCTTCAAGGATTTGCCTCCAAGTAAATGAAGAACCAAATTTGCTAATTTATTTAAATAATAGATTGAATCAATAGAAAACTCTTGACATTATGGAAACACACTTAACTTTGGAACTAACCCTGCTAAAGGACAGTCCCTTTATTTCTTTAGGAATGGCTCAGTTACCATTAAGTGGCAATGCATTTTCCAATTTTCTGTCCAAATTGGTCATTTTAAAAAATTAAATTGTACTCATTGTTGAAAAGTATCCGCATTTTATTAGAATTTCCTTAGTAATTATAAGACTGAAAAATGTTTCTTTAGTTTTTGTAATTTCCTATTTGTGGGGACAGGAGAATCATGATGGAAGAATCATGAGTTAGTTAAAGAAAGCACATTAAAGTATATTTGAGTTGGAGAACTTTCATCCTTTTTTCCTAGTGATATCAGAAATCTTACATTATTGGATGTGTGGTTCAGAGCTTTCATGAAATCTTTCATTAAGGTTGTTCTTTAAATGGATCTAATCATTGAAAAATGAAGGGAAATTTCTATTTGAGGTGCTGCTTGCTTACTGGACACTCAGAAGGTTGTTGACCAAACAATTCTTTTTTCCTACTTATGATGTCCACCTCATCAATGTGTGTGTGTGTGTGTGTGTGTGTGTGTGTGTGTGTGTGTGAGAGAGAGAGAGAGAGAGAGAGAGAGAGAGAGAGAGAGAGAGAGAGAGAGAGAGAGAGAGAGAGAGAGAGATACAGCTATACTATCTAAGACGCTTAATGGTCAAAGGGCATTATCAAGCAAAGAAACTCTTGAAGTAATAGCAATAGCTACCATTTAAATAACACTTTAAGGTTTTGCAAAGCTCTTTACAAATGTCAATTCATTTTTTCCTCACAACAACACTTCCTCGGGTAGGGGATATTTCTATTCTATTTTTACAAGTGAGGGAACTGAGGCAAAGCAGTGATTAAATTATTTGTCCAGGTCATACAACTAGTAAGTGTCTGAGGCAAGATTTAAACAGATCTTCCTGATACTAGGTCCCATGCTCAATCTACTGTGTCACCTAGCTTTCTCAGTGAATGTCAAGTGCATGGCATAGGTCAGGAAAACATGCAAACAAAATCTTCATAGAGTTTTGGAGTGAAAAATCCTTTTTCCTTATGGATATAACGTAAGGAATGCTCAAGGTCATATTGGCTCATGATTAAGTTAATTTTATTTAAATCTGGATCAAATTCCCAGTTATGAGCTGTTTATGAAAAACAGTGACTTGGGATTTGCCCCTTTCCCTGAATTGACCAGGAGTTGCTAATGGAACACATCCTGCCCTTCTCTCTTTTGCCCTGGAGAGTCCTAGGCAGAATTGTGAAGTAGAAAACTTTACTCCCCACCCCCCAGCCTTGTTTCCTTTCAGCATCCTTTGGCCATTCTAATCCAAAGCTTTAAAGTTATTGCTCTATCCTTGGCCTGTGACTGTGGCCCTTTACCTGAACATGCCCTTACCAGGTAGACTGTCCCCACTCTGACACACCTTTGGACAAAAAGTATCTGTTGTGTCCTGACTCCACCAAATACACAATCAGTGTGAATACAGATTTGTCTCCTCTGTTGCCAAGAAGTGACTCAACAACTCCACAGTGAATTGCTATAGATTATTTTGGGTTTCTTTCCAGCTGTTGACCTTCAACCACTTTGGGTCATTTCAGGTGCTTCTGAGAATTTATTAGCATTCTGTAAGAATTTCCTTAGTACTACTAGCTCTCATTTCCCATTGTCTTAAGTGCAGCCCTTTGTGCCACAATTTCCCTAGAGGGATATTTTTTGGCAGACTGGCTTAGATGGGGGCCAACCCTTTATAAATAAGGAACGGCAAAAAATAAACATTTGTGGAGTTGTATATGCATGTAAGGTAGTAAATTATATTAGCTTATCTCCTATTTTTTGCTCTTTAGTCCAAAATTTCAATTTTTTTTTGCTTTCAAGAAATTAGCTCTTTCTTAGATAATGTTAAATTAATGAAACAGAGCCAGGAGTAGGCAGCTTTTATAAGCATGCTTTTCTTGAACATTAATATTCTTTTGCTGCCTTCTGTTCTTTTATCTTCTCATTCATATTCTGCAAACAGTAGTACATTGTAGCTGCTTCTGCCACAAATACCACCGGAGATAGTTTGACAAAATGTGAATTTAGTCTATTTTTATTAGAAATGATCTTTAGATGTGCATTATGGGAAATGCTTTTAAGAGTGTATTTTAAGTATAAATTCCAACCTCCTTTTATATACATGGTTTATATTTAAGAAAATATGTGGTTCTTGTATGGCTGAATTTGTAGTTATGGGACCTGGGGTCAAATCCTAGCTCTGCCATTTACTACTAATATGACTGTAGGCAAGTCCCTCCCTTCACCTTTCTGACCCTCAGTTTCCTCATCTGTAAATTGGGGAGATTAGAATTAGTGTCTTCTAAGGTTTTTTCCAGTTCCAGTCTTCTGCTGTTTGTTTTTAACTTCAATACTTGGTTGTCATATCGTTATGTTCTCTTATTTTAACCTCTTTTATATGACAATTTGGCAGCTAGATGGCAAATTGTATAGAGTGCTGGACCTGGAGTCAGGAAGACTCATATTCCTGAGTTCAAGGCCTGCCTCAAACACTTACTAGCTATGTGACCCTGGGAAAGTCACTTAACATTTTTTGCCTCAGTTTCCTCATCTGTAAAATGAAGTAGAGAAGGAAATGGAAAACCATTCTACTATCTCTGTCAAGAAAACACAAAATGGGGTCATGAAGAGCTAGACATGATTGAACAAAATGCAGCAATTAGTTTTATTATCATACTTTCCCCCGCTGGATCCTGTTGGTTCCCTCATATTTTTCAAAGGATATTATCAGAACTGAATGGCCATTTCTCTACCTGAAATTTTCTTTCTGGTTTTGACTACACTGTCACTTCATTGTGGCACTTCAGCAGCTACACTCTGAATGGGTGTTTTTGTTACCTAAAAACAGTTAATGGTACTTCTTCAGTGTTGAACTTACTGTCAGGAAATTACTTAAACACTCTCATAGATTTGGTGCTATTATAATCTATGTGGTGCTATAATATCTACAATAATATAAATAATATGTGGTAAAGAAATGGGGGCCCAAAAAGCAAATATGGATCTCATGGTATTTTATTTGCCTTATAATATCTTAATATTCAATATTCAGAGAAGAAATGGCATCCTATCCAGAAATCTAAGAGATTGATGAGTTACAGATGGATATCATATACGTAGCTTAATAATAGAAGGAAAGAAAAAAACAAAAAAAAATTAAAAAAAAACAAAATAAAAACAAAAAAAAATAATAGAAGGAAGGAAACAAGTAGTAAGTGCCTACTATGTGCCAGGCACCCTGCTAAATGCTTTACAGATATGATCATGTTTGATCTGTATAATAACTCTGGGAATTAGGTGCCACTATTATCCCTTTTTTTACAAAGGAGGAACTGAGGCAGATCCAAGTTCAGTGATTTGATCAGTGTTACAGAGCTAGTAAGTGGCTAAGGCCAGACTTAAATTCAGTTTTTCTTGGCTCTAAGCCTAGTGCTCTATAACCTGTGCCACCTAGGGGGACTCTAGGTGACTGGTGGTCAGAGGTCAAATATGGTTTTGCCACCTTAATCCCTTCTGTAAATGTTGGTCATTTCTGATGATTTTATTCTGTGGTCCTTGCCAGAAAGAAAAAATATCAATTTGTATCAAACAGGGCTGGGTCAACCTTTGGAAATTCTTATGATACAAGTCTACTAGGTAGATTTTCTGAAGGTAGCAGGCAGGGCTCCTTCTCTTTATGCCCATTTCTTTCTCCTTCGTTCCCGGCTCTTCCCAACCTTCAGGGAAAGAATAAAAATTACAAGTTACCCCTTAAGTCAGCAGATGTCATTTACTCTCTTTGAACCTTGGTTTTCTCATCTCTAAAATAAGGGGGTATTGGATTAAATGACCCCTAAGGTTCCTTTCAAGTTTAAATCTTACTACTTCAGTTCCTTTGATCCTTAGACAGTGAGCTCCTTGAGGGCAGGGACTGTCTTTGCCTCCTTTTGTATTGGCACATAGTAGATACTTACTAAATGTTTATTGATTGACTGACTGATCACCAGTCATTATTTAGACAGGTGGCCAGGGAAAAGGGGAAATACATCTTCCCTCCCAAAAAGAGGGGAAAAAAGAATGAGCAAATTTAGCATCATCAATGTGGATACTCACTTTTTATATGGGTAGTATTTGCTTTGTGATCTAGATTATTCAGTAGATAGAGGGGATGGACTTGGAGTCAGGAAGACTTGAATTTAAAAACTGCTTCAGCCATTTACTAGCTGTGTGTCCCTGGACAAATCACTTAGCCTCCCCCAGCCTCAGTTTTACCATCTGTAAAGTGGGGTTGATACTAATATTACCAATCTCACGGTACACAGGGTAGTTGTGAGGATAAAATGAGATAGTATATGTAATGTGCTTTGTAAAACTTAAAGGGTAATATCAATGTTAACTATTATTAGGTAGTCTTTGAGAGTTGCCAAAAAATTCATCACCCTATGGCCAATCTGGTGATGAGCCACTTTTATCCTAGCTAGTTTGGTTCTCATCTGAGAGAAAGAGATTTGGATTTATAGTCAGAGGACCTGAATTAAAATCCTGCCTATCATTTATGAGCTGTGTGACCTTGGACAAGTCACTTTACTTATCTATGCCTTAGTTTTGTCATCTATGAAATGAGGCCCTGCAGCTGCTAAGACTCCTTCCAGCTCTAAATCCTTGACCTTGTGATATAAAGCCCACATACAATGCCATAGTTGAAGGCTTTCTGCCTTAGTGGGACCTGCTAGGCCTTGTGCTCAGCTGGAACAGACTTTGAGAACTCACAGTCAGTTCTCTGCCATGATGAGCCATTGGAGTAGGACTTCAATGAAGAATTTCTTGAATTAATAATAGTAAAACAAAGTCAGTAGCTCCAAAAACAGTATTAACTTGAAACACTTAAGAACCCTGATTAACACAATGAGAAAATGATTCCAGTGACTACCCACCTCCTGACAATGGATTAATGTTCAGAATGAGACACACATATTTGGATATAGTCAACTTTGGGATTTCTTTTGCTTGATTATGCATGTTTGTTACAAGGATTTCTTCTTCTTCTTCTTCTTCTTCTTCTTCTTCTTCTTCTTCTTCTTTTCCCCCCTCCTCCTCCTCCCCTTCCTCCTTGTCTTCTTCTTTTTGAATGGTGGAGGAGGTGTACAATGCTTGATAGCTGAATAGAAATAAAATCCATCAGAACTTTAAAAAAAACAGATTAGTATTAGTTTTATGTTGTCTCATTTACTCTTAGGTGGGTAACCCTGGAGAGCCTGGTTTAAGAGGACCCGAAGGATCACGTGGGTTGCCTGGAGTGGAAGGAACCAGAGGACCCCCAGGACCACGAGGCATGCAGGGTGAACGGGGTGCCACAGGTCTTCCTGGTATTCAGGGCCCAGCTGTAAGTGTTGGTCATTTCATATGATTTTATTCTGTAGTCCTCACCAGAAAAAAATATCAATTTGTATCAAAAGAGGCTGGGTCAACCTTTGGAAATTCTTATGATACAAGTCTACTAGGTATATTTCCCAAAGGTAGCAGGCCCCTGTACTACCTTTTCTTTATGCCCATTTCCTTCCCTTTCATTCCCAGCTCTCCCTGACTTTCAGGGAAAAGATAAAAATTACAAGTTACCCCATAAACCAGCGGATAAGTGCCTGATTTTCTCATGGGGTAACATGTCCCTTGATGAAAAGCATTCTGTGATTGGGAAGTTCAAAACCAAATAACTGTAAACCCTTGAGATGCATAAGAATTTGTCCATTTTATGAAACAAGTTTATTATTAGCAGAAGGGCTATTTGTGGCAGCCATACCATAGACAGTCGTCCTGAATGCCTGAGCTGTTATTCCTCTGACGGTGTTTGTCAGCTCACAATTTAACAGTGCCTTCTTTATAGCACTGTGTATAAACTGCCTTTTCTCTCTCCTGTCCCAGGGTAGAGCACCAACGGATCAGCATATTAAGCAGGTTTGCATAAGAGTTATGCAAGGTAAATACAGCAGTCTGACTATTTTGTGCTTTAAGGAAGCTAGAATTTGGATAACAATGTCATCCCTATTTTATTGAATGTGTCACCATCAATAATATCTTAGAAATTCACAGAAAAAATAATTTAGCTTTCTGGATGTCTTGCATTTAAAAAAGCTGCTGGTGCCCTGGGGATACGTTGGGAAAGCAATTTTGCTATTTTAGAAAAAGTTTTCTTTTTTTTTTTGTTGACTCTTCTTTGCTAAGAGGATAATTTGCAAGAAGGCAGCATTTTCCTGTTCCTATTGTCAGCTAGCTTAACTTTTAGAGTATTGTGACAGCGTCTCCCCTACTTTTTTTTTTAACTTCTACAACTCGGTTCAATTTAATTTGACAAGTAAAGGCCAAATGTGTGTCTGGTACTCAAAGAAGGGTGATACACCTGAAAAAGGCTATAAATGACTCTCACCCAAACCGGGGGATCATTTGCAAACAGAAATGGAATACCAATCTGCTAATGGGGATATTAAAATGCCAACAGGTCTTATTTTTCACTCAGGGTTAAATAATGTTCATGCCTTCTTAGGTCATCACTAAGTTTTAATTTCTGAAAATGATGACAATGATTCATTTCTGAAAATGACATTTGCTAAGTCTTAAAAACCCAGCCAAAGTCATAGTGTGCCTACCTTTAATCATGATCTCCATTTAAATTGGTTCTGAAACCATAAAGGAAATGGTGGTCTGAGAAATGGTCCACAGTTGAGATGTTGAGGTCTTTCCCTTCGTATCCTGGTCAGCAAGAGACTCTTCCGTGAAAGAATATTTCTCTGAAATACTTGATTTTGTAAATACCTTGCCAGTTTTCCTCTACTCTATAGTAATTTAACTTAGACAATTATGAAAATTTCTGGAATTGAATTCCATTCAGCTAACACTTATTAAATACATACAAGCCACTGTGTTAGACATTGGGAATACAAAGATTAAAAAGGCAAAGTTCCTAGAACCAAAGAAGAAATAAAATATGCAGCTTGTGCATATTTCTTTGTAAAAATCAGTTGAGGCATCTTTGTTTTAATAACTTGGTTGAGAAGTAGCATTTATTTAATTTTTCTAAAAAATCACTTAAGTAAAACATATGTATAAGATATGATAGGTCAAATCCAAGATATCAACAATTATTCAGCTTTTTCAAATGTTATTTTCTTTAAGCCATATCAACACATAAAAAGTTCTACATTTCTAAAATTCATATTCTTTTTCACTCTCTAAAAACAGACTTCCATTTTTCATAAACAGCAATTCTCTTCCCGAGTCTTTAATTTTGTTAATGGGATAATTTCCTTGTTTGGCATTGTTCTCCATGATCTTGTTGAAGATTCATAGTCTATTTAATGGTGTCTGAAAAAAGTACAAAAGGATATTAATTTTTAAGACTGAATTTGACAGCTTCAACGAAGCAGGTTATTTTTAATTTCCCTCTGTCTATTTCAAGCACGAAAAGACTTTGGAGGGAATATTTTCAAGAAAACTTAAAATTATAGGCTATTTCTAGAGACATCTTGACTCCCAAAATGTTCTTAGTTGTCAGGATAAACAGGCACAGCTGAAACATGGAGATAAATCTGAGGTGGACTTTGAATAATAATTTGTGGGCAGGGTTTTTGGTTTTGAAAAGCTTTCTGGAACTCATTTGGGTCCCCATACTTCAGTGATACCAAGTAGTTCATCCATCTTTTCTAACCTCTCCAATATAACTGGCCACTAATTCATACTTGCTTACTTATTGAAATATTTTCTAGACTTTTGGAGGATTCAGGTTGTGTTTTGAGTCTTATAGAACCCCTTTTTGTAAAAAAAAATATGGTATTTGTCCTGTGTGCTCTCTTCCCTACCCTAATGGACCCCAGAAAATGAGATTTCCTAATAGAAGGATAATGGAGAAATTATGACGATTAATTTCTCACTTTGGTTATGAAACTTTTTTCAGTAAGCTCCTTGAGAGTAGGGATTGTTTTATTGTTTTTACATAGCTCCAGCACTTAGCACAGTGCCTGACACACAGTAGGTATTAATGCTGATTGATACAAGTAGACTTAGAAAGTCATACTTGCTTTAATCTGAGTCACTTCTGTCCTTTTCTTCATTACAGAGAATCTAGCCCTGATGGCTGCTAGCCTGAAGAGGCCTGACTCAGGTGCTTCTGGGCTACCAGGAAGGCCTGGACCACCAGGTCCCCCTGGACCACCTGGAGAGAATGGTTTTCCAGGCCAGATGGGACCCCGTGGCCTCCCAGGTCTTAAAGGTCCTCCTGGTGAACTTGGTTTGAGAGGCCCTAAAGGTAAGTATTTTTTCATTTGTAGAAACAATACCATATTAGATATTATGCAACTGAAATCAGTGAACATTTATTAACCATTTGCTGCATGAAAGATACAGATTGGCAAAGGTAATGTGAAAAGTATCCCTTCACTTAAGGAGACTTACAAGTATAAGTATATGTGTATTATAAAGTATTAAATATATTATTTCCTTACATAAATAAGTAAAATAAAAATTTCCCTTTAAAATTTGAGAAGGGAGAATGAACTTTTACTGGAAATATGAGGAAATGCTTCACAGAGCTGGGCCTTAAAAGAACAGAAAAATCCCCACAGGTAGAGATGGTAGAAACATGTTTTAGATATGAGGGATGATCTGGGCAAATACTGTGAGGCTGGGCAATGGATTTATAAACTATTAGCAATTCAGTTAATTTTTTTCCTTTTTTTTTTCTTTTTTCTTTTTTTTTTGTGGGGCAATGGGGGTTAAGTGACTTGTCCAGGGTCACACAGCTAGTAAATGTCAAGTGTCTGAGGCCGGATTTGAACTCAGGTCCTCCTGAATGCAGGGCTGGTGCTTTATCCACTGCACCACCTAGCTGCCCCCAGCAATTCAGTTCAAATGGAACACGTAGAATATAAAAGCGACTAGTATGAAATGAAGCAAGAAGGGTAGATAGGAGCCAGTTTGTGGAGGGCTTTGAATACAAGCTAAGGAGTTAAAATATAAGCTGAGAAGTTTGTATTTTATACTGTAGGAAATAACAGGGTGTCAATGATAGTTTTTAAGCAAAGGGGAGACATTGACTGAGATGTGCATTAGGAAGATTAATTCTGCAAGGAGATATTAGAGAAGGGATAGACTGGAGGCAATGAGACCCATTATAGTAGTCCAGGTAAGAAGTTATGAGGGCCTGATGTCAGCATGAACCATGGTGACAGCATGAACAGGGAGAAGGTTGTGAGAGATATTGGAAAAGGATATCACAACTGGATGTCAGGAGTGAAAGAAGAAGAATGTACCCAGCATTGGAAGGATATTCTTACCTTCAATGGAAATAGTTAATAGGCGATATAGGTATCTTTTGGTGGTAGTAAAGGAAAGATGAAAATTAAGTTTTGCAAATGTCCAGTAAAGATGGCAATATGAAAGGTTAATAGTTGAGTCTATCCCCACCCAAAAGCCTCCCCAGAAAGAACTTAAAAGGGTACTAGAGGAAGAAATGATGAACAAAACCAACGGGAATCACCATAAAACTCCCTTTTCAAATATAGGAATACATAAAAAGATGACCAGAAGCCTTAAGATGATTTGATCAGGGTCTCGACTAGCAACGAAGATCTTTGCCCTGGCCTACAGATGCTACAATAGGGGACAAAATCACTTCCTGTTAGGGTACTGCCCAAGAAAATAGAGATGGAGTTGAGGATGTCAATGGGTTCTCCGGTTGTCCTAAAGCCTGTGGAATCTTCTGTTTTCAGTTAGAGTCTAAAGAAATGAAGGTGGGGATTAGACCAGCACCCATGTTGAGTATCAGAGGATAGAGGTAGAAGCCATGGTTGGAGGCAGAGGGTAGGGCTTGGGCCTAATCCTAGATCAGGACTTCAGAAGAGAATAAAAAGGGACACCAGGAACCAGTTATCCTTCTAGAACTGTTATAAGGGCTCTAGATGATAGAAGAGGAAGAACCAAGTATTCTTTGCCTACCCCATCCGTGTGTGTGTGTGTGTGTGTGTGTGTGTGTGTAGTATACAGTCTGGCCCTGCCACAAAGTCTCAATCCAGAAACTGAGACTGGAGATATAAGTAAAAAGAATAAAGCAGTATATATAATGAAGTTGTGAAGACTAAGTGGTAAACTAAAAAAAGAATAATTAATAAGCAATAGCAGAAAAAACAGGCTTGTCCACATAGACTCTAAGGATGGATGGCAGATATGAAATAAATAAGAAAATTAAATTAGAACTAGAGGAATCAGAAGGAGGATCAATTAATTTACTTTTGGACATGTCAGATTTGATTTTGTGTCAGGTCATCAAAACTGAGATTATAGGATGATATATGTGGAGGTGGAAGGGATGTCCGAGGTCATCTTGTCCAAAGTCTACATTTTATAGAGGCTTAGAGAGGTTAAATAAATTGTCTAAAGTCTCATAGGGAATAGAATCAGAGATGGGATTTGGACCTAAGTCCTTGATCAAAGAGTCAGGATTCTTTTCATTGTACTGTGTTGCTGAAGTTGGAAAAATGCATATAAACACTCATACATCCATATCTACCCATCCATGCATCCATTCATACACATACACACTTTCCTCCAATCCCCACATACACATGAGACAAGGTGGGGCACAGTGGAGAGTGTGCCAGTCTCAGAATCAGGAAGGCCTAGTTAACCTAGCATCATTTCTTATATGTACTGGCTTTGTAACCCTCTTTAAGTCACCTAACCTTTGGGTGCCCCAGGCAACTCTCTAAGATTATAGGGTAGAGAGCAGGTACCAATCTAATTTGGTATAGCAAGTTTCTTCACATGGTATTCTCTACATCATTGAAATACAGGTTACAAAAATAGAAGTACCTACTATTAGCCAGTTCCCTCATTTCATGTCTATCTATATGCATGCATGTGTGCATAACACACATATGTATGTATATATACACGTGTATAGTGTACATGTGCATACACACAAATGTGTACATATATGTGCCTATATCTATATTCTAGCTGTCCCAGCTAAGTGGCACACTCCAATATCTTTGCCAAGAAAAACCCACATGAGGTCATGAAGAGTCAGACACAACTGAAATGAGTGAACAATATCAAAAAATCTGTATGTGTATGTGTATATATTTGCATATGTGTATATATATATATATGTATTTGTGTGTGTGAATATATACACATACATATAGCTAGGTGGCATAGTAGGGTGTTGGGTCTGAAGACTCATCTTCCTGAGTTTAAATCTAGCCTCAGACACTATCTGTGTGACACTAGGCAAGTCACTTGACCCTGTTTGCTAGAGTTTCTGCATCTGTAAGATGAGCTGGAGAAGGAAATGGTAAGCCACTCCAGCAGCTTTGTCACAAAATCCCCAAATAGTGTCATGAAGAGACAGACACAACTGAAATATCGGAACAACAACAAATATATGTGTATATGTATAGTGTTTGTATACATAGATACATATACACATACACATATGTGTGTATATATACATACAAACACATATACGTGAACACACGTCCATACTTCACCCTTTTCCCTTCTATATGTGCTCGCTTCCTCAGCAAATTATGGGCCCTCTCAAATAACATCAAATACCAACTCTGTGCAAATAATTCATGTGTGATTTGTATGTGTATGAGTTATCTACATAGAGATGGCACTTGACGTCATGGGAGTGAATGAGTAGTTTGTTGAGGAAGAGTGGAGAGAGAAGGGAAGAGTGTCAAGGAGTGAGTCTCAGAGAACTTTCAAATGAAGGGAAAGATGAGCCAGCAAAGGAGACAGCACAGTCAGTTATGTAGGTATAATGCTTAGTATACAAGCTTGTATAGAACCAATCATCTTGAGTGGCAGTGAATGAGGTATTACATTGGGAATCCATAAGACCTGGGTTCAGATCCTGCCTTAGACACTTTTATCAGTTGTGTGAACCTGGGTAAATTACTTAAATCCTTTGTGCCTCAGTTTCTTCATCTATAAAAGGATGGAGTTGGACTTGACACCATCTAAGGTCCCTTTTAGCTTTAGGTCTATGATCCTATGATCCTATGATCCATTATTTAAATAATATAGAATTGCAAATTACATTAGGTGTTCATAAGGTCAAACCTGTAGGCCGCTTGCTATTTGGCACAGATACATATACTAGATTGGTGTGTAAATGTGCTGACTGGTTTGCCGAGGAAAATAAAGCCTAAGGCTTCCATGCCATCCCAAGGGATAACCCTGAGTGAGGGCTGCATTCTCAGGAACACCTGAAAGATGTATCATCACAAACTAGGAAAGCAATTTCTTTAATGTGTTGCTGCAATTAGCAGTAAATATTATGGTGTAAATCGTCAAAGAGCAAGAAAGCTGCTTCTGTGGATGTAGGAGTGAATTACTGGTGCAGTCGGATAACCAGGCTCTCAGTTGGAGCAATTTAGTTAATTACATATGTGATTTTTTTGCAGGTGCAAAACTGCTCATCAAAACAAGAGAGTCTAATTGGGGCTCCTTTAAAAATCTGGCAAATTGCCTAATATTTCTGAGTTTTCAGGGGTTGGCCACAATAAAGTACATTGAGGAAACTGAGATTAGAATTCATGCTGAAGATCCTAAAGTATTTTCTCCAACAGGGACAAATAGCTATTTTTCTTTAGCCTGTTTTCAGCTGTTAGTTTGGACACTCTTACTCAGATGCTTGGTCTGAGTGGCCAGGCCCTATTCACTTGGCAAACCATTTCCCGTGTTCTCCATTTCTCTGTGATCGATTATTTTCTCAGTTTGATCTGCTGGACCAGAGCACATTGTTGAGAACATCTCAGTGCCCTTTAGAGTACTAACAATTACTCAACTTATCTCTGAAAAGGAAAGCAACACATTTCAGGTTTCTACTTTCTATAGAAAGCCACAGGTCGGCAAAGGCCCATTTTGTTTGGACAAAAGGAAATGGAAGTATTTGGAGGCAGGGCTTTATCTGGGTCAGTCACTGATTGTCTCCCCTTAAGTCCCATCCTCATTCATTTAAAGGATGAAAATGCCTTTGTGTGTCCCTGAGAGAAATTTGTTCTAAAGCCGAGGTGATGGAATTGGTCAGGATGCGGTGGTGCTGAAGAGCCTGCTTCCAAAGTAGCTCCTTTCTCTCCAGTCCTAACATGCAGCTTCATCAGGTGTGTCAGGAGGGGGCCAGGAACCCTATTTAATAGTGAAAAAGGCTCCCATCTACATATAGAAACTAACAAATGTCACCAACACCCAATTCAAATGTCAAGCATAGTTTGATGAAATAGCTGTTTTTCTTCCAAATGATCTCCTGATTTGTGATATGAATTCTAAGTGGCCAAAGGTACTTGGTATCTCAGATAAAGGCTTTGATCCAATGAGAATCTTATTATTCCAGGAATTTGTTTACATTTTTCTTAGTGGCTTCCCTGAGAGTAGATAATGGCATTCCTTTTTCAAAATCTGTTCTCAAAGGGCAGCTAGGTGGCACAGTGGATAAAGCACCAGCCCTGGATTCAGGAGGACCTGAGTTCAAATGTAGCCTCAGATACTTGACACTAGCTGTGTGACCCTGAGAAAGTCACTTAACCCTCATTGTCCTGCCCCCTCCAAATTTGTTCTCAGTTTCCCTTTGAAAAATGGGTTGATGGGATTAAGAGATGTGGAGGTCAGTCTTCTCCTTAGAGATAACTCTGTCCCCCTTGTGAATTGTCATATTCCTACTTAACAGTAAATATAAGAAGTTTTTTTTAGCATAAATCCTTCTGTGTTCTAAAAAATCCTTAAAGTTTATGTCCCAAATGTATCCTAAGATCTGTTCGTATACTAACAGTTTAGGTTTTTTAGCCTAAGGCACTCCAAATAAGAAGGGATATAGATTTTAGCATCACTCTCATTTTCTGCATTTTCACAGCCAAATTCAGAAGGAATGATGACTTGGAGGGAAAAGACTTCATGAATATTTAACTTGTGGTTTATTCTCACATTGTCACTTTATTTAGAACCCCCTTTCAAAGGACTCCTTTTGGAAATTATTTTTTAAGGACTAAAAGACTTTGTACAGTGTATTGTAATCAGTTCAGGCCATGCCCTAACATCTTCTCAAAAAAAAAGGGTGAAATAAATGAAATCCAAGAAAGAAAAACCCAGAAAACCCTCCTCTTTCACCTTTTTTTTTTTTCTTGGAGACTTGCTGAAGTTTCTGCTGTAGAAAACAGTAGAAATTAGGGTCAAAGCTCATTAGACCAAGAGTACTTGTAAATTACCTTGTTTTTCATTGACATGCTTAACAAAGTAATATAAAGGCACCTTAGAACCAAGATCCATGCTATTTGTATTAGAATTCTACTCTATATGCTATATGTCTTTACCATCTTTTGGGGGGAAGAACTTTTAATAATTGACCTTGAGAAATTACATCAGTAACCTTGCTGCATCTCAATCTTTTATTCAATAAACATCTATTAAGTGTCTACTACGTGTCTCCACCCGATTAAATTTATATTAAATGGATTTTTATTGGCTCCCTTTAATAGGCGAGGAATCATTTGTTCCCAACCAGTTCATGGGTACAACATGGTCCATCACATTAAAATTTCCTACCTAATAGGAACTAGGAACATAAGGTATCTAAGAGAAGGCTTCAGACTCTCAGGGTGGATTTTTTTTATATCACTTCAGTTGGTCCTAAATTAGTCTTTTTTTTTCCTTTTAGCATAGTTGTGTCTGAAGTAAGCACAGTATTCAATTACTTTTTTTCATTTTTGTGGGGCAATGGGGGTAAGTGACTTGCCCAGGGTCACACAGCTAGTAAGTGTCAAGTGTCTGAGCCTGGATTTGAACTCAGGTACTCCTGAATCCAGGGCTGGTGCTTTACCCACTGTGCCATGTAGCTGCCCCCAATTACTTTCAAGCTATTAGTATTATTTCAAAATTTTCATTATCTCTATTGACTTTGAGATCTTTTAGACATGATCTTTATTTTTAGACACTTTGGTGTGAGTCAAATAGAAGTGTCAATATGCAGGAAGATTCATACTTGGGGAAAAAATCCAAGTTATATCATAACTGTGAAGAACACTACCTTCAGTGTTAATCTCTTCATAGAGAACAGGAGTGTCAATTATAACTTGCAAAGATGTGAAAGAAATAGAGATTCTAGATTGGTGAGGACTTTTTAAAGTTTTAAAGGATGTTCCCAGAATGCTGTTTTTCTACTTGAGATGAGTATGTCTGTACATCTCTTACTTAGGGCAAGTCACCTTGGACCTGTCTCAAGAAATTTCCTTTGATGTTTCTCTACCAGTTACTAATTTCTGTTGATTCTGTCTCCTTTTACATGCATCTCCTCTCTATTTCTCCTACTGCCTGGATCATTACATATATCTTCCTAATTGGATTCCTACCTCTTTTCTCAGAGTAGCTAGGTGGCACAGTGGATAGAATGCTGGCCCTGGAGGCAAGAGGACCTGAGTTCAAATCTGACCTCAGACACTTGACACTAGCTGTGTGACCCTGGGCAAGTCACTTAACCCTGTTTGCCTCAGTCTCCTCATCTGTAAAATGAGCTGGAGAAGGAAATAGCAAACCACAGCAGTATCTTTGTCAAGAAAATCTCCAAAATAGGGAGATACAGAGTTGGGTGTGACAAGTTAAACAACACAAAAAAACCCCTCTTTTCTCTGTGGAGCTGGTTATATGCCTCTGGTCAAAAATCCTAAGTAGCTGCTTCTTCTTCTTTTTTTTTGGTGAGGCAATTGGGGTTAAGTGACTTGCCTAGGGTCACACAGCTAGTAAGTATTAAGTGTCTGAGGCCGGATTTGAACTCAGGTCCTTCTGAATCCAGGGCCGGTGCTCTATCCACTGTACCACCTAGCTGCCCACTAAGTAGCTTCTTATTATTTCCCAGATAAAGTTTTAAGCCCTTTGCCTCATATTTCAGGCCTTCCATAATTTACTATCAACCTACCTGTCTAGTTTGACCTGCATTATTATCCTCCTTGTACTCTGTGATTCAACTAAACTGAACTTATCTCTGTCCTTTGAACATGATGGCCTTGGCCCATACTGTTCCCCATATCTGGAATGTTCTCTTTGTCTGTCTCTGCCTCTGCCTCTCTCTTTCTTTCTCTCAGTGTTTCTCTGTCTCTCTCACTATATCTTTCTCTGTCTCTCCGTCTTTCTATCTCTCTCGATGTTTCTTTCTCTGTCTCTATATGCCCCTGCCTACCTGTCTCTCTCTTTCTCTCTTTCTTTTCATCAGATGAATTCCTATCCTTCCATTTTCTAAAATTCATTTCAGGTATTCCCTTCTTGACAAAGCCTTCCCTGGTCTCTCCCTCTCCTTAACAATCAGTAAACAACCTTCTCCTTTGGCCTCATGGAGTACACTTTCACAACTCACTAATACAGCTATCCATTTTATTTTGTATCTGTTTGTGTTTTATCCTTTTAGACTATAAGCTCCAGAAAAGCAAGAATCTTATCTTAACTCAACTTTATGATTCTCTCAATGCCACAGTGCTCTGCAAAAAAGTGTATACTTAATGAATACCTATTGTCTTATCTTTTTCTGAGTCAGGTTTACATGATCCTAGAAAGAAGGCTTTCCTAGGGTTTAGAGGCATATTAAATCCTATGCCAAGTAGGACACTTATTCTTCCTTGTTTTGTAGTGAATTTAGAGTAATGTGGTTCAGTCTTAGAGTCCATGTAACATAACCTCATTATCAGGTAATTTTGAAATCAGTGGCAGAGATACAAGGGCAGTATCAAGGTAGTAAAGATAG